>NC_088244.1:12970738-12990738 GCF_036934945.1 Oncorhynchus masou masou | reverse complement strand
ACGCAAGTAAAACTAAATGCATGCTCTTCAACCGATCGCTGCACGCCCGTCTAGCATCACTACCCTGGACGGTTCTGACTTAGAATATGTGGACAACTACAAATACCTAGGTTTCTGGTTAGACTGTAAACTCTCCTTCCAGACTCACATTAAACATCTCCAATCCAAAAGGAAATCTAGAATCGGCTTCCTGTTTTGCCACGAAGCATACTTCACTCATGCTGCCAAACATACCCTCGTAAAACTGACCTTCCTACCGATCCTCGACTTCGGCGATATAATTTACAAAATAGCCTCCAACACTCTGTGCCATGTGTTTTGTCACCAAAGTCCCATATACTACCCACCACTGCGACCTGTATGATCTGGCTGGCACTCACTTCATACTCGTCGCCAAGCCCACTGGCTCCAGGTCATCTACAATCTCTGCTAGGTAAAGCCACGCCTTATCTCAGCTCATTGGTCACCATAGCAGCACCCACCCGTAGCACACGCACATTCTTACTTTGGCCGCCTCTCCTTTCAGTTCTCTGCTGCCAATGACTGGAACAAACTGCAAAAATCTCTGAAGCTGGAGACTCTTATCTCCTTCACTAGCTTTAAGCACCAGCTGTCAGTGCAGCTCACAGATCACTGCACCTGTATCAAATCAAATCAAAATAAATCAAATTGTATTTGTCACATACACATGGTTAGCAGATGTTGATGTGAGTGTAGTGAAATGCTTATGCTTCTAGTTCCGACAATGCAGTAATAACCAACAAGTAATCTAACCTAACAATTCCACAACTACGACCTTATATACACAAGTGTATAGGGATAACTGATTTGTACATAAAGATATATGAATGAGTGATGGTACAGAAGGGCATAGGCAAGATGCAGTAGATGGTATCGAGTACAGTATATACATATGAGATGAGTAATGTAGGGTATGTAAACAAAGTGGCATAGTTTAAAGTGGCTAGTGATACATGTATTACATAAAGATGGCAAGATGCAGTAGATGATATAGAGTACAGTATATACATATACATATGAGATGAGTAATGTAGGGTATGTAAACAAAGTGGCATAGTTTAAAGTGGCTAGTGATACATGTATTACATAAAGATGGCAAGATGCAGTAGATGATATAGAGTACAGTATATACATATACATATGAGATGAGTAATGTAGGGTATGTAAACATTATTTTAAGTGGCATTGTTTTTTAAATCAATTTCCATTATTAAAGTGAGCTTTAGTTGAGTCAGTATGTTGGCAGCAGCCACTCAATGTTAGTGGTGGCTGTTTAACAGTCTGATGGCCTTGAGATAGAAGCTGTTTTTCAGTCTCTCGGTCCCTGCTTTGATGCACCTGTACTGACCTCGCCTTCTGGATGATAGCGGGATGAACAGGCAGTGGCTCGGGTGGTTGTTGTCCTTGATGATCTTTATGGCCACACTCCGAGGGCCCTCACCTCCTCCCTGTAGGCCATCTTGTTGTTGATGGTAATCAAGCCTACCACTGTAGTGTCGCCCGCAAACTTGATGATTGAGTTGGAGGCGTGCATGGCCACACAGTCATGGGTGAACAGGGAGTACAGGAGAGGGCTCAGAACGCACCCTTGTGGGGCCCCAGTGTTGAGGATCAGCGGGGTGGAGATGTTGTTACCTACCCTCATCACCTGGGGGCGGCCTGTCAGGAAATCCAGTACCCAGTTGCACAAGGTGGGGTCGAGACCCAGGGTCTCAAGCTTGATGATGAGTTTGGAGGGTACTATGGTGTTAAATGCTGAGCTGTAGTCGATGAACAGCATTTTCACATAGGTATTCCTGTTGTCCAGATGGGTTAGGGCAGTGTGGTTGCGATTGCGTCGTCTGTGGACCTATTGAGGCGGTAAGCAAATTGGAGTGGGTCTAGGGTGTCAGGTAGGGTGGAGGTGATATGGTCCTTGACTAGTCTCTCAAAGCACTTCATGATGACGGAAGTGAGTGCTCCGCGGCGGTAGTTGTTTAGCTCAGTTACCTTAGCTATCTTGGGAACAGGAACAATGGTGCCCCTCTTGAAGCATGTGGGAACAGCAGACTGGTATAAGGATTTTTTGAATATGTACATAGCTCATCTGTAAATAGCCCATCCAATCTACCTCATCCCCATGCTCTATTTATTTATTTATCTTGCTCCTTTGCACCCCAGTATCTAAACTTGCACATTAATTTTCTGCACATTCTATCATTCCAGTGTTTAATTGCTCTATTGTAATTACTTCACCACCATGGCCTATTTATTGCCTTACCTCTCTTATCCTACCTTATTTGCACATGCTGTATATAGATATTTCTACTGTATTATTGATTGTATGTTGGTTTATTCCACGTGTAACTCTGTGCTGTTGTATGTGTCGAACTACTTTGCTTTATCTTGACCAGGTCACAGTTGTAAATGAGAACTTGTTTTCAACTAGCCTACCTGGTTAAATAAAGCTGAAATAAACCAATTAAGTAAATAAAAAATGCCTAAGGCACGTTCACACAGATGAGCAAGGACCCTGGGCATCTTTCTTTTGGTGTTTTTCAGAGTCAGTAGAAAGGCCTCTTTAGTGTCCTAAGTTTTCATAACTGTGACCTTAATTGCCTAGTGTCTGTAAGCTGTTAGTGTCTTAATGACCGTTCCACAGGTGCATGTTCATTATTTTTTTTATGGTTCAATGAACAAGCATGGGAAACAGTGTTTAAACCCTTTACAATCTGTGAAGTTATTTGGATTTTTAAGAATTGTCTTTGATAGACAGGGTCCTGAAAAAGGGACGTTTCTTTTCTTGCTGAGTTTAGGAGGTTAATTAATGAGTCTGAAAGTGACTTATGCTGCCTTTGCTAATGGTCCACTTTCAGACACACACACAACAATGTCCATGCCTTTGGTGTGTTAATGCTCAGTTTGTTTTGTACGTAACATCAGTAACACCTGGAGTTCACAGAAGGACCCTGTTCTAAAATGCTTTAGTGTCATACATCAACAAGGAGTTGTGGAACTGATGTGATTGGTGAGTTAGTAGAGTTTTAGAACACTGAAGCCAGTAAAACAATAACTAGACATAGTAAAGAATGGATCTGCAGTGTTTCCCCTAGGATTTCATTCAGCAGTGGTGGCAAGGGTAGCAGCAAAATATTTTTTGCAGAGATTGCAACACTTTATCAGTGGTAGGCCACCGCTGCTAAATTGGTCTGGTCCCAGAGAGAACAATGTGTGTGTGTGTGTGTGTGTGTGTGTGTGTGTGTGTGTGTGTGTGTGTGTGTGTGTGTGTGTGTGTGTGTGTGTGTGTGTGTGTGTGTGTGTGTGTGTGTGTGTGTGTGTGTGTGTGTGTGTGTGTGTGTGTGTGAATGTTGTCTATATGTGTTTGTGCGTGTGTGTGAACCCTGAAAGGTTCTCAATAGTCTAGCTGTCCTGTACTGCAATTGGTCTAGCTTTCCTGAACCGCAATTGGTCTAGCTTTCCAGTAGTGTAATTGGTCTAGCTGTCCTGTACTGTAATTGCAGGGCTCTGCAGGGCTCTGCTGTAACAGTGATGAGAGGAGGAGAGTAGGAGAGGTGAGGAAAAGGGTAAAAGAAGTGAGAAGTGAGGAGGAATTGAAGAGACAGGCGGATATGAACGAGGGGGAGAAAGGAGGAGCAGCTGAAAGTTGAAGTAGAAGGAGTTAACAGGAGAAGAAGAGAGGAAGAGGGGAGCGTGAAGAGAAGAGAGGAGACTGTGGAGGAGAGAGGGGGAGAGATGGGAGGAGGAGAAGAGGAGATCACATCAAACCAAATCAAATATATATATTTGTCACATGCGCCGATTCCAACAGGTGTTCAAAAATAAAAACAATTTAAAAAATAATTGTAACATAACTCAAATGAAAGGAGTTTGCATTTTGGACCAGTCCATACCGTGAAATGCTTACTTACAAGCCCTTAACCAATGCAGTTCAAGGAATAGAGATAAGAAAATATTTACTAAATAAACTAAAGTAAAAAATTCAGTAAAAAATTCAATAAAAAGTAACACAATAAAATCACAATAACGAGGCTATGTGCAGATGGTGTTGTGATGTTTCATCTGCCTAATCATTATGAGTGTGACGACAGGCGATGTCCCCGGTACACACACACACACACACACACACACACACACACACACACACACACACACACACACACACACACACACACACACACACACACACTCTCACACACACACACACACACACACACACACACACACACACACACACACACACACACACACACACACGTACATACATTTACACCAGCACACCTGTGGGCCATTATCTAAGCTAGCTATGATTGAATGGTGACAAATGATGCTCCTCCCTGCACACCTACACAGCAGTACCTCTGCCAACGCATTTTACCTCTGTCTCTCTCTCTCTCTCGCTCTCACGCTCACTCTCTCTCACTCTTTCTCTTTCTTTCTCGCTCTCTCTTTCTCTCTCTCTCTCTCTCTCTCCCTCTTTTTCTCTCTCTCGTTCTCTCTCTCTCTCCCTATTTTTCTCTCTCTCGTTCTCTCTCTTTCTCTCCTACTGTTGTTTTCAGGTGTTTCTATCCCTCTAAAATAACAGATAAACACCTTGGCAAAGCACAGCAGAGGAATCATAGCATAACTAGTGATTACTCGTTAACACGTTAATTACAGTAACCACAAACTCTGTATTGTTGTCTTTCATTACTCATGCTGATACAAATCAAATCAAATCAAATCAAATCGTATGAGTCACATGCGCCGAATACAGCAGGTGTAGTAGACCTTACAGTGAAATGCTGAATACAGCAGGTATAGTAGACCTTACAGTGAAATGCTGAATACAGCAGGTGTAGTAGACCTTACAGTGAAATGCTGAATACAACAGGTGTAGTAGACCTTACAGTGAAATGCTGAATACAGCAGGTGTAGTAGACCTTACAGTGAAATGCTGAATACAGCAGGTGTAGGTAGACCTTACAGTGAAATGCTGAATACAGCAGGTATAGGTAGACCTTACAGTGAAATGCTGAATACAGCAGGTGTAGTAGACCTTACAGTGAAATGCTGAATACAGCAGGTGTAGGTAGACCTTACAGTGAAATGCTGAATACAGCAGGTATAGGTAGACCTTACAGTGAAATGCTGAATACAGCAGGTGTAGGTAGACCTTACAGTGAAATGCTGAATACACCAGGTGTAGTAGACCTTACAGTGAAATGCTGAATACAGCAGGTGTAGGTAGACCTTACAGTGAAATGCTGAATACAGCAGGTATAGGTAGACCTTACAGTGAAATGCTGAATACACCAGGTATAGGTAGACCTTACAGTGAAATGCTGAATACAGCAGGTGTAGGTAGACCTTACAGTGAAATGCTGAATACAGCAGGTATAGGTAGACCTTACAGTGAAATGCTGAATACACCAGGTGTAGTAGACCTTACAGTGAAATGCTGAATACAACAGAGTGAAATGAGTGAAATGCTGAATACAACAGAGTGAAATGAGTGAAATGCGTACTTTACAAGCCCCTAACCAACAATGCAGTTTTAAAAATCCGAATAACAATAAGAAATAAAGGAACAAGTAATTAAAGAGCAGCAGTAAAATAACAATAGTGAAGCTATATACAGGTAGTACTGGTACAGAGTCAATGTGCGGGGCACCAGTTAGTTGAGGTAATAGAGGTAATATGTACATGCAGGTAGAGTTATTAAAGTGATCATGCATAGATGATATAACAGAGAGTAGCAGCAGCGTAAAAGAGTGGTGGTGGGGCTATGCACATAATCTGGGTGTCATGTTTCAGGTAAGACCCAAATGCAGACTGTGTTGAAGTAACAATGGGTATTACAGCAACAGAGACAGGCAAATGACAGGTCAAGGCAGGCAGGGGTCGATAATCCAGAATAGTGGATAAATGCACAGGGCGGCAGGCAGGCTCAGGGTCAGTTCAGGTAGAGGTTGGTAATCCAGAGTAAGGGCAAAGGCACAAGACGGCAAGCAGGCTCAGGGTCAGTTCAGGTAGAGGTTGGTAATCCAGAGTAAGGGCAAAGGCACAAGACGGCAGGCAGGCTCAGGGTCAGGGTCAGGGGCAGGGGCAGGAGCAGGCAGAGAGGTCAGGCAGGCAGGCAGGCTCAGGGGCAGGGGCAGGCAGAGAGGTCAGGCAGGCAGGCGGGCTCAGGGTCAGGGTCAGGGGCAGGCAGAGAGGTCAGGCAGGCAGGCAGGCGGGCTCAGAGTCAGGACGGGCAATGGTCCAAACCAGGAGAGCGAGGAAAAGAGAGACTGAAGAAACGCAGGAGCTGAGAGACAATGCTGGTTGACAAGACAAGCAAGATGAACTGGCACAGACAGACAGAAAACACAGGCATAAATGCCCAGGGGAAAAGTGGAGAAGATGGGCGACACCTGGAAAGGGGTGGAAACAAGCACAGAAAAGGTAGGAAAAATATGTTGGTTACGGGGCAACAGAGGATGAAACAGCAGAGTGGGGGGGAAAGGAGTGGGGGGGAAAGGTCTCGGCTTCCGGGGGTGTAGCCATGGCACTAAAGCGGCGTGCCAGCACCTCAGGCTTAACCTTCTTGGATACCGGTCGGTGCTGCGGAAGCGAAGTGGCCCGGGCCATACTGAACCCCTCCCGTAGGTCCTGGTACTCTGTGGAGCTTGCGGAGAGGTCCGGGGCAATTTCCAAGCCCCCGGGAATATGTCCCAGGGCAGGCAGGGCTGACTTCAAGCAATGAGTGTGGCAGGACAGGCTCCTGCCCACGATGGCATCAGTAACCCAGTCAATGGAGGGATTGTATCGCTGGAGCCAAGAGAATCCCAATACCACAGGAACCTGCAGAGACTCAACCAGCAGGAATTGGATCGTCTCGCCGTGTTTCCCCGAAACTTGTAGGTTGACGGGGGTGGTCTGGTGGGTGACCCGGCCTATAGAGCGCCCGTCCAGCGCTCTATTACCCATGGGAATGGAGAAGGGTTGAGTGGGGATGCCCAGCTCAGATACCAGGGTAACGTCCATGAGACTCTGTCTAACAAGAACTCTGTCTAACAAGAACAGTCTAACAAGAACTATGTCTAACAAGAACTCTGTCTAACAAGAACTCTGTCTAACAAGAACAGTCTATCAAGAACTCTGTCTAACAAGAACTATGTCTAACAAGAACTCTGTCTAACAAGAACTCTGTTTAACAAGAACTCTGTCAAACAAGAACAGTCTATCAAGAACTCTGTCGAACAAGAAGTCTAACAAGAACTATGTCTAACAAGAACTCTGTCTAACAAGAACTCTGTCTAGCAAGAACTCTGTCTAACAAGAAGTCTAACAAGAACTATGTCTAACAAGAACTCTGTCTAACAAGAACTCTGTCTAACAAGAACAGTCTAACAAGAACTATGTCTAACAAGAACTCTGTCTAACAAGAACTCTGTCTAACAAGAACAGTCTATCAAGAACTCTGTCTAACAAGAACTCTGTCTAACAAGAACTGTCTAACAAGAACTCTGTCTAACAAGAACTCTGTTTAACAAGAACTCTGTCAAACAAGAACTCTGTCTAACTAGAACTCTGTCTAACAAGAACTCTGTCTAAGAAGAACTCTGTCTAACAAGAACTCTGTCTAACAAGAACAGTCTATCAAGAACTCTGTCGAACAAGAACTCTGTCTATCAAGAACTCTGTCTAACAAGAACTCTGTCTATCAAGAACTCTGTCTAACAAGAACAGTCTAAAAATAACTCTGTCTAACTAGAACTCTGTCTAACAAGAACTATGTAATATCAATAACTATGTCTAACAAGAACTGTCTAACAAGAACTATGTCTAACAAGAACTGTCTAACAAGAACTCTGTCTAACAAGAACAGTCTATCAAGAACTCTGTCTAACAAGAACTATGTCTAACAAGAACTCTGTCTAACAAGAACTCTGTTTAACAAGAAGTCTAACAAGAACTATGTCTAACAAGAACTCTGTCTAAGAAGAACTCTGTCTAACAGGAACTCTGTCTAACAAGAACAGTCTAACAAGAACTATGTCTAACAAGAACTCTGTCTAAGAAGAACTCTGTTTAACAAGAACTCTGTCTAACAAGAACTATGTCTAACAAGAACTCTGTCTAACAAGAACTCTGTTTAACAAGAAGTCTAACAAGAACTATGTCTAACAAGAACTCTGTCTAAGAAGAACTCTGTCTAACAGGAACTCTGTCTAACAAGAACAGTCTAACAAGAACTATGTCTAACAAGAACTCTGTCTAACAAGAACTATGTCTAACAAGAACAGTCTATCAAGAACTCTGTCTAACAAGAACTCTGTCTAACAAGAACTGTCTAACAAGAACTCTGTCTAACAAGAACTCTGTTTAACAAGAACTCTGTCAAACAAGAACTCTGTCTAACTAGAACTCTGTCTAACAAGAACTCTGTCTAAGAAGAACTCTGTCTAACAAGAACTCTGTCTAACAAGAACAGTCTATCAAGAACTCTGTCGAACAAGAACTCTGTCTAACAAGAACTCTGTCTTACAAGAACTCTGTCTTACAAGAACTCTGTCTAACAATAACAGTCTATCAAGAACTCTGTCTATCAAGAACTCTGTCTAACAAGAACTCTGTCTATCAAGAACTCTGTCTAACAAGAACAGTCTAAAAATAACTCTGTCTAACTAGAACTCTGTCTAACAAGAACTATGTAATATCAATAACTATGTCTAACAAGAACTGTCTAACAAGAACTATGTCTAACAAGAACTGTCTAACTAGAACTCTGTCTAACAAGAACTATGTAATATCAATAACTCTGTCTAACAAGAACTGTCTAACAAGAACTCTGTCTAACTAGAACTATGTCTAACAAGAACTGTCTAACTAGAACTCTGTCTAACAAGAACTATGTAATATCAATAACTATGTCTATCAAGAACTGTCTAACAAGAACTCTGTCTAACAAGAACTCTGTCTAACAAGAACTCTGTCTAACTAGAACTATGTCTAACAAGAACTGTCTAACAAGAACTATGAACTACTACTATCAAAATCTCACATATTCTAGGTTCTGACCTAGAATATGTGGACAACTACACATGTCTTGGTGTCTGGTTGGACTGTGGACTCTCCTTCCAGACTCACATTAAGCATCTCCAACCAAAAATTGATTCTGGTGTGCTTCCTGTTTCGCAACAAAGCTTCCTTCACTAATGCCGCCAAGCATACCCTCGTAAAACTGACATATCTTTCGCCGAGCCCACTGGCTCCAGGTCATCTATTGGTCTTTGTTAGGTGGAGCCCTGCCTTATCTCGGCTCACTGGTCACCATGGTAACATCCACCCGTGGCACGCTCTCCAGCAGGTATATTGCACGCTCTCCAGCAGGTATATTGCACTCGTCATCCCCAGTGTAATAGCCAAGACTTCCTTTGGCCGCCTTTCCTTCCAGTTCTCTGCTGCCAATGAAATCTCTGAAGCTGGAGTCTTATATCTCCCTCTCTAACTTTAAGCATCAACAGTCAGAGCAGCTTACCGATCACTGTACCTGTACACAGCTCATCTGTAAATAGCACCCCCGACTACCTCATTCCCATATTATTACTTACACTCTTGCTCTTTTGCACCGCAATATCTCTACTTGCACATCATCATCTGCACATCTATCCCTCCAGTATTAATGCTACGTTGTAATTATTTTTGTCTCTATGGACTATTTATTGCCTACCTCTCTACTCTTCTACATTTGCACACACTGTACATAGATGTCTCTATTTTTCTTTTCTTTTGTGTTATTGACTGTACGTTTGTTTATGTGTAAGTCTGTATTGTTGTTTTTGTTGCTTTATCTTGGCCAGATCGCAGTTGTAAATGAGAACTTGTTCTCAACTGGCTTACCTGGTTAAATAAAGGTAAAATAATATATAGATTTTATTTTTTATATTCTTCAAAGTAGCCACCCTTTGCCTTGATGACAGCTTTGCACACTCTTAGCATTCTCTCAACCAGCTTCATGAGGTAGTCATCTGGAATGCATTTCCAAAATTATTCCAACAGCAAGGATATGCCATTTGAAAGGAAACACTTGAAGTTTGTGGAAATGTGAAATTAAGAACAGACTGAAAAAAATGTAGGAGAATTTAACACATTAGATCTGGTAAAAGATAATACAAACACGAAAACATGCATTTTCAAAAACAAAAATGTTTTTTTCCATCATCTTTGAAATGTAAGAGAAATGCCATACATTGAGATAGGATCCTAGGTGTAATTTAGCTTTTGTCCAAAAGATGGCAGCAGTGTGTGTGTGAAGTTTCAGACCGATCCAGTGAAGAATTACCTCACTACACAATATTTTGTATAAAGTCTGACAGGAGTTTGCCCAAATACAAGTACATAACTATAGAGAACATACAAAAAGGCTATGGTAATTAAGCATTTAAGTTTACACACTCCCATGATTGTCATACATGATGGATCATTAGCTTCCTTACAGAAAAGGCACTAACCTTCACACATCTAGATGGCCGGGTAGGGTGGGTGTGGAGTAAGAGACTGCAGTGGGATCAAACTGTACAACCCAGTTCCTACATTTAAATTTAAAACATATTTTTTTCAAACAAAACTACACTACATTTTATCTCTGGGACACTCAGGATGACACATCAGAGCAAGATTACTGAATGTAAGTAAATGATTTACCTTCAGAGGTGAATGTATCAAACCAGTTGCCAAGATAAAAGTGTTTTGTTGTTCTGCATTATCCTCAAACACTAGAATTGTATGTTATCCTCAAACATTAGAATTGTATGTTATCCTCAAACACTAGAATTGTATTCTATCCTCAAACACTAGAATTGTATTCTATCCTCAAACACTAGAATTGTATGTTATCCTCAAACACTAGAATTGTATTCTATCCTCAAACACTAGAATTGTATGTTATCCTCAAACACTAGAATTGTATTCTATACTCAAACACTAGAATTGTATTCTATACTCAAACACTAGAATTGTATTCTATACTCAAACACTAGAATTGTATGTTATCCTCAAACATTAGAATTGTATGTTATCCTCAAACACTAGAATTGTATTCTATCCTCAAACACTAGAATTGTATTCTATCCTCAAACACTAGAATTGTATTCTATCCTCAAACACTAGAATTGTATTCTATCCTCAAACACTAGAATTGTATTCTATACTCAAACACTAGAATTGTATGTTATCCTCAAACACTAGAATTGTATTCTATACTCAAACACTAGAATTGTATGTTATCCTCAAACACTAGAATTGTATTCTATACTCAAACACTAGAATTGTATGTTATCCTCAAACACTAGAATTGTATTCTATCCTCAAACACTAGAATTGTATTCTATCCTCAAACACTAGAATTGTATTCTATCCTCAAACACTAGAAAATTATTCTATACTCAAACGCTAGAATTGTATGTTATCCTCAAACACTAGAATTGTATTCTATACTCAAACACTAGAATTGTATGTTATCCTCAAACACTAGAATTGTATTCTATACTCAAACACTAGAATTGTATGTTATCCTCAAACAATAGCATGGTATTATTTCACTGTAATAGCTACTGTAAATTGGACAGTACAGTAAGATTAACATGAATTGAAGCTTTCTGCCCATATCAGATATGACCCGGAAAGTTGCCTGTTGTGTACAACGTTTTTTTGTCACATCATTTTCATATTCAGCAACAACTTTCCCGGTTTATGGACACCAATCCCGCAGAGGTTAAATGTACAGACATTAAGTATTGCTTAAACTACACAATCCCTACAATTCTCTACGTAGAAACTACTGCACGAATAGGACCTGAAAGTGCAGTAGCTACTATTTATTGGTATTGTATTTATTATGGATCCCCATTAGCTGCTCCCTAGGCAGCAGCTAATGTGTTCCAGCAAAATTAAGGCAGTAATACAATTTAAAAACATTACAATACATTCATTACAGATTTCACAACACGAAGTGTGTGCGCTCAGGCTGAGGGGAGGACGGCTCAAAAATAATGGCTGGAACGGAGCAAATGGAATGGCATCAAACGCATGGAATCCATGGAACGGAGCAAATGGAATGGCATCAAACGCATGGAATCCATGTGTTTGATGTGTTTGATAGCATTCTACCAATTCCACTCCAGCTATTACCACTAGCCAGTTCTCCCCAATTAAGGTGCCACCATCCTCCTGTGGAAAGGCTTTGTGTGTAACGGTTTTCTTGTGGTGAAGGAGAGGCGGACCAAAACGCAGCGTGGTGGTTATTCATGGTTCTTTAATATAGACACTATACATGAATAAACTAACAAAACAAGAAATGTGAAAAAAACAAAACAGCCCTATCTGGTGCAAACACAGACAGGAACAATCACCCACAAACACACAGTGAAACCCAGGCTACTTAAGTATGATTCTCAATCAGAGACAACTAATGACACCTGCCTCTGATTGAGAACCATACGAGGCCGAAACATAGAAATACCCAAATCATAGAAAAACAAACATAGACTGCCCACTCCAACTCACGCCCTGACCATACTAAATAATGACAAAACAAAGGAAATAAAGGTCAGGACGTGACATTGTGTAGTAATTCAGTTGTACTTTTTCATGAGGGTTGTTAAACAGTGGGTGTCCACACACCTTTCAACATTTGGATACAAGCATGAGTGGTACACACACACACACACACACACACACACACACACACACACACACACACACACACACACACACACACACACACACACACACACACACACCCTTCCTCCCATACAGAGAGTAATGAAGCACGGAGGACCCATCTGGTTGTGTGTGCGTGTGTGTGTGTGCGATGTTTTTGAGGACAGTGAGTGACAGTGTAGGATTAAGCTTTAATCACTGTAATTACTTTTATTACAGCTGCAAAACTCTCCTATGCGACACACACACACGCACGCACGCACACACACACACACACACACACACACACACACACACACACACACACACACACACACACACAAGCAAACACACACACACTGTGACTGAGTGTGTGTGTGTGTGTGTTTGTGTGTGTGTGTGTGTGTGCGTTTGCTTTTCAGCAGCACAATAAGAGTGCTATTCTCTGCCTATCTTTATATTCGTGGATACAAGCTTTGATTGAATAGGTTTCAGAGTTTAGGTCAACAGTTTATTTAGCACTTGACTGGGGTTGTCACGGTGACCGTAGTGCCGCTACATCGGTTGTCAACACACTGCCACACCGGCAGTCAACACACTGCCACACCGGCATTCATGTGTCTTGACCGCTGTGGAAATCCACATGACAATGGAGTCATGGTAACTCGGCTTCTCCAAAACTGTGCTCTGATGCTTCTGATGGTCATTAGTAGCCCACCAAATAGCTTAAGGCCAGTCACTAATGGCCTGGACCGTAGTGCTCTATTGTCCCTCTAATCACTCTGTCATCATTGCAAATGATATCAAAATCAAACACTTCATGAGAGCCCTGGCATTCAGAGTTTGAGGGGAATAGGGTCACCTGAGCGAGAGCCAGCTCCTCATAGATATTTGATGCATGTAATGAGACATTTCTATTGGCTATGCTATGCAATTACCTGAGAAAACAGAGTTTTGATGACCTCTTGTCAGGATGACCCACCATCTTTCTATAGACTAGTCCTACTAGTATATATATAGTATATAGACTAGTCCTACTAGTATATATATAGTATATAGACTAGTCCTACTATATTATATATATATTATATATAGTCCTACTAGTATATATATAGTATATATATAGTCCTACTATATTATATATATATTATATATAGTCCTACTAGTATATATATAGTATATAGACTAGTCCTACTATATTATATATATAGTATATAGACTAGTCCTACTATATTATATATATATTATATATAGTCCTACTAGTATATATATAGTATATATATAGTCCTACTATATTATATATATATAGTCCTACTAGTATATATATAGTCCTACTAGTATATATATAGTCCTACTAGTATATATATAGTCCTACTAGTATATATATAGTCCTACTAGTATATATATAGTCCTACTAGTATATATAGTCCTACTAGTATATATATAGTCCTACTAGTATATATATAGTATATATATAGTCCTACTAGTATATATATAGTCCTACTAGTATATATATAGTCCTACTAGTATATATATAGTATATATATAGTCCTACTAGTATATATATAGTCCTACTATATTATATATAGTATATATATAGTCCTACTATATTATATATATAGTATATATATACTAGTAGGACTATATATAGTCCTACTAGTATATATATAGTCCTACTAGTATATATATAGTCCTACTATATTATATATATAGTATATATATAGTCCTACTAGTATATATATAGTCCTACTATATTATATATATAGTATATATATAGTCCTACTAGTATATTTATAGTCCTACTATATTTATTTCTCAACTTTAGTGAAATGTGTTCTTATAAGCCTAGTCATTGTAATCACGTGTGAAAACAATGTGTTCTTATAGGCCCAGTCATTGTAATCACGTGTGAAAACAATGTGTTCTTATAGGCCCAGTCATTGTAATCACGTGTGAAAACAATGTGTTCTTATAGGCCCAGTCATTGTAATCACGTGTGAAAACAATGTGTTCTTATAGGCCCAGTCATTGTAATCACGTGTGAAAACAATGTGTTCTTATAGGCCCAGTCATTGTAATCACGTGTGAAAACAATGTGTTCTTATAGGCCCAGTCATTGTAATCACGCGTGAAAACAATGTGTTCTTATAGGCCCAGTCATTGTAATCACGTGTGAAAACAATGTGTTCTTATAGGCCCAGTCATTGTAATCACGTGTGAAAACAATGTGTTTTTATAGGCCCAGTCATTGTAATCACGTGTGAAATCAATGTGTTCTTATAGGCCCAGTCATTGTAATCACGTGTGAAAACAATGTGTTCTTATAGGCCCAGTCATTGTAATCACGTGTGAAAACAATGTGTTCTTATAGGCCCAGTCATTGTAATCACGTGTGAAAACAATGTGTTCTTATAGGCCCAGTCATTGTAATCACGTGTGAAAACAATGTGTTCTTATAGGCCCAGTCATTGTAATCACGTGTGAAAACAATGTGTTCTTATAGGCCCAGTCATTGTAATCACGTGTGAAAACAATGTGTTCTTATAGGACCAGTCATTGTAATCACGCGTGAAAACAATGTGTTCTTATAGGCCCAGTCATTGTAATCACGTGTGAAAACAATGTGTTCTTATAGGCCCAGTCATTGTAATCACGTGTGAAAACAATGTGTTCTTATAGGCCCAGTCATTGTAATCACGTGTGAAATCAATGTGTTCTTATAGGCCCAGTCATTGTAATCACGTGTGAAAACAATGTGTTCTTATAGGCCCAGTCATTGTAATCACGTGTGAAAACAATGTGTTCTTATAGGCCCAGTCATTGTAATCACGTGTGAAAACAATGTGTTCTTATAGGCCCAGTCATTGTAATCACGTGTGAAATCAATGTGTTCTTATAGGCCCAGTCATTGTAATCACGTGTGAAATCAATGTGTTCTTATAGGCCCAGTCATTGTAATCACGTGTGAAAACAATGTGTTCTTATAGGCCCAGTCATTGTAATCACGTGTGAAAACAATGTGTTCTTATAGGCCCAGTCATTGTAATCACGTGTGAAATCAATGTGTTCTTATAGGCCCAGTCATTGTAATCACGTGTGAAAACAATGTGTTCTTATAGGCCCAGTCATTGTAATCACGTGTGAAAACAATGTGTTCTTATAGGCCCAGTCATTGTAATCACGTGTGAAAACAATGTGTTCTTATAGGCCCAGTCATTGTAATCACGTGTGAAAACAATGTGTACTTATAGGCCCAGTCATTGTAATCACGTGTGAAAACAATGTGTTCTTATAGGCCCAGTCATTGTAATCACGTGTGAAAACAATGTGTTCTTATAGGCCCAGTCATTGTAATCACGTGTGAAAACAATGTGTACTTATAGGCCCAGTCATTGTAATCACGTGTGAAAACAATGTGTTCTTATAGGCCCAGTCATTGTAATCACGTGTGAAAACAATGTGTTCTTATAGGCCCAGTCATTGTAATCACGCGTGAAAACAATGTGTTCTTATAAGCCCAGTCATAGTAATCACGCGTGAAAACAATGTGTTCTTATAGGCCCAGTCATTGTAATCACGTGTGAAAACAATGTGTTCTTATAGGCCCAGTCATTGTAATCACGCGTGAAAACAATGTGTTCTTATAAGCCCAGTCATAGTAATCACGCGTGAAAACAATGTTTTGACTGGCCACTGTTGAACCTTTTACTGTAGTGGGGCAAATCAGGGTCACTCAGAGCGTTTATTAGTAGCCTTTAAACAAATGTACTTTGAAACCAATGTATACACCTCATCCACAGGGTTATGGCTTGAGAGAAGAAGGCACCAGAACCATGTCAGAAAAACAGTTGACATGGTTTACGTTTTGAGTTTGCATCCCAATATTTCATTTTATATACTGTACGTCACAGAAGACTGAATTTCAGCAGATTTAAAAAAAAATCTGTTTAGTAATTATGAAATTATAAATAAATATTAATAACATTCCATTCCATTAGGCCAATAGAGGGCGGTTTGATCATTTGACTGCAGGAAAAGGCTACAAGAGGATCCCAGCTATCTCCTGCGGTATATCCTTAATATTAAACACAGTCATCCACTTCAGAAATGGAGTAGTCTACCTGGCATATTGAAACGTAGCGGCAGGAAGCGCTTCCTCCATTCACTATTCCACTGCAGGCTACAGAGAACATGTCTTTTTTGTGGGCCATTCGAAATCTACAATTATTCCACACATTTATTAGTAGGCTATACAGTACCGCTATACAGTTAAAAAATATATATATATTTTCTACATTGTAGAATAATAGTGAAGACATCAAAATTATGAAACAACACATATGGAATCATGTAGTAACCAAAAAAAGTGTCAAACAAATCACAATATATTTTATATTTGAGATTCTTCAAAGAGCCACCCTTTGCCTTGATGACAGCTTTTAGTGAGTACTTCAGATCAGAGGCAGTAGGGATGACCAGGGATGTTCTCTTGATAAGTGAATTGGACCATTGTGCTGTCAAAATGTAACAAGTACTTTTGGGTGTCAGGGAAAATGTATGGAGTAAAACTTTAATTATTTTCTTTATGAATGTAGTGAAGTAAAATTTGTCAAAAATATAAATAGTAAAGTACAGATACCCACAAAAATAAATGAAGTAGTACGTTAAAGTATTTTTTCTTAAGAACTTTACACCACTGCTTAAACGACTAAAGCCAGATAGAAGGCATGTAGAAAAACATTTGGAACATATACACTGCTCAAAAAAATAAAAGGGAACACTTAAACAACACAATGTAACTCCAAGTCAATCACACTTCTGTGAAATCAAACTGTCCACTTACGAAGCAACACTGATTGACAATAAATTTCACGTGCTGTTGTGCAAAAGGAATAGACAACAGGTGGAAATTATAGGCAATTAGCAAGACACCCCCAATAAAGGAGTGGTTCTGCAGGTGGTGACCACAGACCACTTCTCAGTTCCTATGCTTCCTGGCTGATGTTTTGGTCACTTTTGAATGCTGGCGGTGCTTTCACTCTAGTGGTAGCATGAGACGGAGTCTACAACCCACACAAGTGGCTCGGGTAGTGCAGCTCATCCAGGATGGCACATCAATGCGAGCTGTGGCAAGAAGGTTTGCTGTGTCTGTTAGCATGGAGGCGCTACCAGGAGACAGGCCAGTACATCAGGAGATGTGGAGGAGGCCGTAGGAGGGCAACAACCCAGCAGCAGGACTGCTACCTCCGCCTTTGTGCAAGGAGAAGCACTGCCAGAGCCCTGCAAAATGACCTCCAGCAGGACACAAATGTGCATGTGTCTGCTCAAACGGTCAGAAACAGACTCCATGAGCGTTGTATGAGGGCCTGACATCCACAGGTGGGGGTTGTGCTTACAGCCCAACACCGTGCAGGACGTTTGGCATTTGCCAGAGAACACCAAGATTGGCAAATTCGCCACTGGCGCCCTGTGCTCTTCACAGATGAAAGCAGGTTCACACTGAGCACATGTGACAGACGTGACAGATTCTGGAGACACCATGGAGAACGTTCTGCTGCCTGCAACATCCTTCAGCATGACCGGTTTGGCGGTGGGTCAGTCATGGTGTGGGGTGGCATTTCTTTGGGGGGGCCGCACAGCCCTCCATGTGCTCGCCAGAGGTAGCCTGACTGCCATTAGGTACCGAGATGACATCCTCAGACCCCTTGTGAGACCATATGCTGGTGCGGTTGGCCCTGGGTTCCTCTTAATGCAAGACAATGCAAGACCTCATGTGACTGGAGTGTGTCAGCAGTTCCTGCAAGAGGAAGGCATTGTTGCTATGGACTGGCCCACCCATTCCCCAGACCTGAATCCAATTGAGCACATCTGGGTCATCATGTCTCGCTCCATCCACCAACGCCACGTTGCACCACAGACTCACCACAGGATGGTTTAGTCCAGGTCTGGGAGGAGATCCCTCAGGAGACCATCCGCCACCTCATCAGAAGCATTCCCAGGCATTGTAGGGAGGTCAAACAGGCACGTGGAGGCCACACACACTACTGAGCCTCATTTAGACTTTTTTAAGACATTACATCAAAGTTGGATGAGCCTGTAGTGTGGTTTTCCACTTTTGAGTGTGACTCCAAATGCAGACCTCCATGTGTTGATAAATTTGATTTCCATTGATCATTTTTGTGTGATTTTGTTGTCAGCACATTCAACTATGAAAAGAAAAAAGTATTTAATAAGAATGTTTTATTAATTCAGATCTAGGATGTGTTATTTTAGTGTTCCCTTTATTTTTTTGAGCAGTGTATATTTTTTAAATAAGAAATATCTTTGAGAACAAACAATCACCCAAATGAAAACTAGATTGTAAGGGAGAATCTAACATTCCAAAAATGTCAATGCATGGGGCCCACATTGATTTTGTTATAACATTTGAGTCACTCAGATAACATAAGAACACAGCATAAGGCATACCTGCTAATTGAAATGCATTCCAGGTGACTACCTCATAAAGCTGGTTGAGAGAATGCCAAGAGTGTGCAAAGCTGTCATCAAGGCAAAGGGTGGCTACTTTTAAGAATGTCAAATATAAAATATATTTTGAATTGTTTACACTTTTGTGGTTATTTCATGTGTTATTTCATAGTTGTGATGTCTTCACCATTATTCTACAATAGTTTAAAATGAAGAAAAACCCTTGAATGAGTCGGTTTTGACTGGTACTGTATTTATTTATTTTTTGGACTGGCGGCAACAATGCTGCTTGTAAATGAATATTGGGGAAACAGTGAGTTAGAGTTAGCTGCCTCAGCACCATAACACACAAACTAGGTTAGTTGTTTGGTTGTGTGGGGTGTGTATGTGCGTGTGTGTGTGTGTGCATACCTGTGTGAGTGTTAACCGCAGGACATTGTGGCTGAACAGTGCAGTGTAGTTGCAGTGCAGTGGGGTGTGTGAGCGATTGCATGTCGTAGCATACAGTAGCTAAAGGAAGAGTAGATGCAAAGTGGACCAAAATAATCACTGTATTTAACTCAGCTGTAGATCTGATTGATGTTTAATAGACCACACACACACACACACACACACACACACACACACACACACACACACACACACACACACACACACACACACACACACACACACACACACACACACACACACACACACACACACACACACACACACACACACACACACACACACACACACACACACACACACACACACGCACACACACACACACACACACACACACACACACACACACAATGAACAGACACACAGTGAATCCAGTCTAGACGACAACTGAATAGGGA
>NC_088244.1:12933238-12965738 GCF_036934945.1 Oncorhynchus masou masou | reverse complement strand
ATTGAACAGAGCTGTACTATTGAACAGATTTGTATTATTGAACAGAGCTGTACTATTGAACAGAGTTGTATTATTGAACAGGGCTGTACTATTGAATAGAGCTGTACTATTGAACAGAGCTGTACTATTGAACATATTTGTATTATTGAACAGAGCTGTACTATTGAACAGATTTGTATTATTGAACAGAGCTGTACTATTTAACAGAGCTGTACTATTGAATAGAGCTGTACTATTGACTAGAGCTGTACTATTGAACAGAGCTGTACTATTGAACAGATTTGTATTATTGAACAGAGCTGTACTATTGAACAGAGTTGTATTATTGAACAGGGCTGTACTATTGAATAGAGCTGTACTATTGAACAGAGCTGTACTATTGAACATATTTGTATTATTGAACAGAGCTGTACTATTGAACAGATTTGTATTATTGAACAGAGCTGTACTATTTAACAGAGCTGTACTATTGAACAGAGCTGTACTATTGAAGAGAGCTGTATTGTTGAACAGAGTTGTACTATTGAACAGATTTGTTTTATTGAACAGAGCTGTACTATTTAAGAGAGCTGTACTATTGAACAGAGCTGTACTATTGAACAGAGCTGTACTATTGAACAGAGCTGTACTATTGAAGAGAGCTGTATTGTTGAACAGAGTTGTACTATTGAACAGATTTGTATTATTGAACAGAGCTGTACTATTTAAGAGAGCTGTACTATTGAACAGAGCTGTACTATTGAACAGAGCTGTATTGTTGAACAGAGTTGTACTATTGAACAGATTTGTACTATTGAACAGAGCTGTATTGTTGAACAGAGTTGTACTATTGAACAGAGCTGTATTATTGAACAGAGCTGTACTATTGAACAGAGTTGTATTATTGAACAGGGCTACATCTGTGTAACAAGCTCTCACAGTCTCATTGATGAATTAAACATTCAGCAACGTTCTGAACGGTTATCTTTAGGAACTCATTCTGAATGGTTGAAGTATGGGTTCATGTTTGGGATAGGATTAAAACATGATGTTTAGGGACTCATTCTGAATGGTTAAGGTAAGGGTTAAGGTTAAGGACTCATTCTGAATAGTTAAGGTAAGGGTTAAGGTTAAGGACTCATTCTGAATAGTTAAGGTAAGGGTTAAGGTTAAGGATAGGGTTAAAAACAAAGTGTCCATGACTGGGATTGATTCAGAGTCACCATCCCCATCTACAATCTACAACATCTACAACATTTTAGCAAAAGCTTTTTTGATGGTAGTACCTCTCAGTCTTGCCCCTAGTGGATGGTTTTGAAGTCATTTCCTGAATAGACGTGCAATTTCTACGTCAGTCTTGAACGATCTCCCTGGTTTAACAGTAACATACGGTTACAACATCTGTTCTGACAGGATGTATATTTTGTGATATTATAGTTTTTCTTTTTCTAACTGCTTATCTCTTTCTTTCTCTCCCCTTGCCTCTCCCTTTCCTCCCCCACTCCTATCTCTCTATCTTTCTCTCTGTCTCTCTCACCTCTCTCTCTCTCTCTCCCCCTCTCTCTCTCTCTCTCTCTCTCTCTCTCTCTCTCTCTCTCTCTCTCCCCCAAGGTTACTTCACTCAGATTTCCACTCTGGCTGATGTACAGGAGAATGTGATGGAGTATTTGCACGTGCTCAGTCGGCCCAAAGTCATTGCCCAAGAGCACGATACGGTGTGGACCGAGGCCTACATTGACAGCACCGTGAGTGGACACCGCTCCCCCATCTCTCACATGGTACTGTCCAATAGTAGTCACCCCCCACAAAACAATAATTATGTTTGTCCCAGTGTCAAAGTCTGCTCTCTCTCTCTGTCTCTCTCTCTCTCTGTCTCTCT
Source organism: Oncorhynchus masou masou (assembly GCF_036934945.1). Classification (NCBI taxonomy): domain Eukaryota; kingdom Metazoa; phylum Chordata; class Actinopteri; order Salmoniformes; family Salmonidae; genus Oncorhynchus; species Oncorhynchus masou. The sequence goes on along the minus strand of NC_088244.1, from coordinate 12,963,880 downwards.
CTCTGTCTCTCTCTCTCTCTCTCGCTCTGTCTCTCGCTCTCTCTCTCTCTCTCTCTCTCTCTCTCTCTCTCTCTCTCTGCCTCTCTCTCTCTGTCTCTCTCTGCCTCTCTCTCTCTGTCTCTCTCTCTCTCTGCCTCTCTCGGTCTCTCTCGCTCTGTCTCTCGCTCTCTCTCTCTCTAGCTCTCTCTCTCTCCCTCTCTGTCTCTCTGCCTCTCTCGGTCTCTCTCTCTCTCACTCTCACTCTCTCTCTCTCACTCTCACTCTCTCTCTCTCTTTCTCTCTCCCTCTCTCTCTCTGTCTCTCTCGGTCTCTCTAACTCTGTCACTCTCTCTCGCTCTCTCTCTCTCTCTATCTCCCTCTCTCTCTCTGTCTCTCTCTCTCTCGGTCTCTCTCGGTCTCTCTAACTCTGTCACTCACTCTCGCTCTCTCTCTCTCTCTCTCTCCCTCTCTGTTTCTCTCTTTCCCTCTGTTTTCGCCTTGCATTTGTATCCCTTTATAGCTAAAGTTTAAGGTTTCTGTACTTTTAATATTTGTTTCTTACTTTTCGGTCAATGTGTTCAGGGATAAAGCCCCTGAAACAGAGGAGGGTGTTTAACAATATAATGCTGTATGCTATTTTAATCGAGGGTTGAAGGATTGAAATACCACTGGGTGATCACTCAAACGGACACTTTGCTGCTTCCCACAACTATACAGTTGAAATCGGAAGTTTACATACACCTTAGCCAAGTACATTTAAACTCAGTTTTTCACAATTTCTGACATATGATCCTAGTAAAAAAAACGGTATTAAGTCAGCTAGGATCACCACTTTATTTTAAGAATGTAAAATGTCAGAATAATAGTAGAGAGAATGATTTATTTCAGCTTTTATTTCTTTCATAACATTCCCAGTGGGTCAGAAGTTAACATACACTCAATTAGTATTTGGTAGCATTGACTTTAAATTGATTAATTTGGTTAAAACATTTCAGGTAACCATCTACAAGCTTTCCACAATAATGCCACCCCCGTGCTTCACGGTTGGGTTGATGTTCTTCAGCTTGCAGGCCTCCCCCTTTTTCCTCCAATCATAACGATGGACATTATGGCCAAACAGTTCCATTTTTGTTTCATCAGACGAGAGGACATTTCTCTAAAAAGTACGATCTTTGTCCCCATGTACAGTTGTAATCTGGATTTTTAATGTCTTTTTTGGAGCTGTGGTTTCTTCCTTGCTGAGCGGCCTTTCAGGTTATGTCGATATTGGACTTGTTTTACTGTGGATATAGATACTTTTTTACCTGTTTCCTCCAGCATCTTCACAAGATCCATTGCTGATGTTCTGGGATTGATTTGCACTATTCGCACCAAAGTGCGTTCATCTCTAGGAGACCGAATGCGTCTCCTTCCTGAGTGGTAGGACGGCTGCGTGGTCCCATGGTGTATATACTTGTGTAGTATTGTTTGTACAGATGAACGCGGTGCCTTCAGGCATTTGGAAATTGCTCCCAAGGATGAACCAGACTTTCTGAGGTCTTGGCTGATTTCTTTTGATTTTCCCATGATGTCAAGCAAAGAGTTTGAAGGTAGGTCTTGAAATACATCCACAGGTACACCTCCAATTGACTCCAATGATGTCAATTAGCCTATCAGAAGCTTCTAAAGCCATGACATAATTTCCAGGAAGTCAACTTAGTGTATGTAAACTTCTGACCCACTGGAATTGTGATATAGTGAATTATAAATTAAATAATCTGTCCGTAAACAATTGCTGGAAAAAATATTTGTGTCATGCACAAAATAGATGTCCTAACCCACTTGTCAAAATTATAGTTTGTTAACAAGAAATTTGTGGAGGGGTTGAAAAACAAGTTTTAATGACTTCAACCTAAGTGTATGTAAACTACCGACTTCAACTGTAAGTATTATATGCTCAATCTAGGTGAGGTAATATTTAACGTTTTATATGATATCATGTATGTGTACAGTATATATTTCACCAGTGATGAAAGACAACGAAAACATGGAAGGTTTTAAGTTAGTCCATGATCAGGAAAACTTGATGTTCTTGAAATACAGTGAATCAGTGAATCATTATGTGTGTATTCAGAATAACAAAGTGAATTGGTGAATCGTTATGTGTGTATTCAGAATAACAAAGTGAATCAGTGAATCGTTATGTGTGTATTCAGAATAACAAAGTGAATTTGTGAATCGTTATGTGTGTATTCAGAATAACAAAGACTACTTTGGACGCGTGTGTGTGTGTGCAAATTTGTGTTTGTAAGTGTGTGTGTGTGTGTGTGTCCCAACAGATGGAATCATTAAGTGAATGAGCCCTGTGTGCTTGTTTGGAAGCTGTGTAGCAGGCATGTGAAACACACTGTGACAGAATACTGCGTTAGTCCTCAGGTTATTCCCCAACCTGCCACATTTTACCCCCCTCTGTGCCTCGGGTCTCATTCTCTCAGCCAATCACACACACGCACACACACGCACGCACACACACACACACATGCATACACGCACACACACGCACGAACACACATGCACACACACACAGGGTTGCTTCCTGTGCTTAAAGCATTGTGTTTGGTTCTGCATTACGGAGACTGAAGCGTGTGAGCAGTAGTCATTTGTACGCTCACTCGATAAAAGGAGTGGCTGAGGAAATGGAGGGAGACAGAAGCAGGTTTCTCTCTCTGTAGCAGTGCCGCCCGCAAGCACAGAAACAACGACTCTCTCTACCTCTTCCTCCATCTCTCTTACTCCCCAAACTCACTGTGTCTGTCTCGGAAAGGGTGTACATCCTCATGATTTTCTATGACCAAATATATGTGCTGTATTGTTGAAAAAATGTCCACCTTTTTGTATCACCTTGTAGTCCACTAATATTTGCTAGCTTGTGGGTTTGTGGTGTGGTCGTACCAGTGACCTGAACACCACCACAAAACCCAATGGCAGCTCAGATGTATTTAGAACCACAAAGAGAACCAGGCACAAGCTTTGTCCCAATTCAGTCAATACCAGTCTAGTATGTAGTCTCTGTGTCCCCAGTCTCTGTGTCCGCAGTCTCTGTGTCCCTAGTCTCTGTGTCCCCAGTCTCTGTGTCCCCAGTTTCTGTGTCCCCAGTCTCTGTGTCCCTAGTCTCTGTGTCCCCAGTCTCTGTGTCCCTAGTCTCTGTGTCCCCAGTCTCTGTGTCCCCCAGTCTCTGTGTCCGCAGTCTCTGTGTCCCTAGTCTCTGTGTCCCCAGTCTCTGTGTCCCCAGTTTCTGTGTCCCCAGTCTCTGTGTCCCCAGTCTCTGTGTCCCCAGGGTCTGTGTCCCCAATCTCTGTGTCCCCAGTCTCTGTGTCCCCAGTCTCTGTGTCCCTAGTCTTTGTGTCCCCAGTCTCTGTGTCCCTAGTCTCTGTGTCCCCAGTCTCTGTGTCCCTAGTCTCTGTGTCACCAGCCTCTGTGTCCCTAGTCTCTGTGTCACCAGCCTCTGTGTCCCAAGTCTCTGTGTCCCTAGTCTCTGTGTCCCCAGTCTCTGTGTCCCAAATCTCTGGGTCCCTAGTCTCTGTGTCCCCAGTCTCTGTGTCCCAAGTCTCTGTGTCCCTAGTCTCTGTGTCCCCAGTCTCTGTGTCCCCAGGCTCTGTGTCCCCAGTCTCTGTGTCCCTAGTCTCTGTGTCCCCAGTCTCTGTGTCCCCAGTCTCTGTGTCCCTAGTCTCTGTGTCCCCAGTCTCTGTGTCCCAAGTCTCTGTGTCCCTAGTCTCTGTGTCCCCAGTCTCTGTGTCCCAAGTCTCTGTGTCCCTAGTCTCTGTGTCCCTAGTCTCTGTGTCCCTAGTCTCTGTGTCCCCAGTCTCTGTGTCCCCAGTCTCTGTGTCCCTAGTCTCTGTGTCCCCAGTCTCTGTGTCCCTAGTCTCTGTGTCCCTAGTCTCTGTGTCCCCAGTCTCTGTGTCCCAAGTCTCTGTGTCCCTAGTCTCTGTGTCCCCAGTCCTACCTCTATACGTTCCCTTTAGGAAAACCCCTTTCAGGGGAGAAGATGGATGTGTATATAACATCCCTTTATCCCACTACAGATGGATGTGTATATAACATCACTTTATCCCACCACAGATGGATGTTGACACTAAAATGCTTTCTGCTTTCTGCCACAACTCTACCAAAATATTGATTATTTGTGTCTGTTTTCTTCTCGTTTAAATCTCCTCTCTGTAGCTCCCTCAGGCTCAAAAGGTAAACAGTCTGACTGGAGGTCTGTCTCTCTCCCGCTCACCACCGTGTCTCTATGTGTGTGTGTTTGGATTTGTTCACCTGTGTTTGCAGCGTGGCGTGTGTCCATGCGTGTTTGAGCACCTGTCTCCGGTGTGGAATGGTCACATCCGTGTTGGAGCTCACATTTTAAGACACAGCGTAGTTAAGAGATCTCCCATGGCTTTGATGTGTGATATGGTGTGTGTTGCTTTATTTGGTCATTTATTTGGAATGATTCAACCACCTGGATTCCGATGCCGGCTAATGCATTTCTGTCATTGGTGGTACTGTTTCATTGCATTCATCACCTGCACTTCTGATCACACACACACACACACACACACACACACACACACACACACACACACACACACACACACACACACACACACACACACACACACACACACACACACACACACACACACACAGACTCACAAGCTTACCCACACGCACCCATGTACATGGACGTAACCACACACACACACACACACACACACACACACACACACACACACACACACACACACACACATAAATAAATAAACCCACTCTCACACATTACCACTTTTTTATCCATCATTGGTGTTGCTTTGCTGATATGTGTGCACGCTTGTGTGTGTGTGTGTGTGTGTGTGTGTGTGTGTGTGTGTGTGTGTGTGTGTGTGTGTGTGTGTGTGTGTGTGTGTGTGTGTGTGTGTGTGTGTGTGTGTGTGTGTGTGTGTGTGTGTGTGTGTGTGTGTGTGTGTCAGTGTTAAAATGCACTCACTGTTACTAACCAGAGAGTAGAAAAGGTAATTGCCTATAATGGCTGTTGTGATGATTTTTCGTGATGATTCTTCTCTTCATAGTTGGTGCTTTGTGATGAATATGTCGTGGTGGAGCAGAACTTCTGCTGAGTGCCTCCATAAGCAGAACGATAATGATCCTGAAGCAGAGAGGGTTTATGGAGGAGCGCGGCAACGGACAATTCAGATCAACGCAGAAAATAGCACTCCCATCACTGCACTGCCATGAGTCTGCCATACCACCGTACCACACACACACAGTCTGACAGAGCGTTGGAGAAGCACATGAGTCCCTCACAGTCATCCACGTAACACCTGCCTAACCCACCCCACGAAATACACACATAGGGTAGAAGTAGTGGTGGCTATTCAGCATAATATTCTGTCAGCATTGAACTTTTTTATCCAATTGTTTTCATTGTAGATTCAGGTTTTAGGCTGATTGTTAGATGCAACGGTGACACCATACTGAGATTCAGGGCTTGTACCTGTCTGATTGGTAGATTCAGGACTGTTTCCTTTCTGATTGGTAGTTTTAGGGCTGCGTCCCTGTCTGATTGGTAGATTCCAGGATGCGTCCTGTCTGATTGGTGTATGCATGGTCCTGTCTCATTTGTAGATTCAGCTCTGATTTCTGTCAGATTTTTAGATGTAGGTCTAATACCTGTCTGATTGGTAGATTCAGGGTTGATTCCTGTCTGATTGGTAGACTCAGGGCTCTGTCCTTTCTGATTTGTAGATTCAGGGCTGCGTCCTGTCTGATTTGTAGATTCAGGGCTGCGTCCTGTCTGATTTGTAGATTCAGGGCTGCGTCCTGTCTGATTTGTAGATGCAGGGCTGATTCCTGTAGGTTGATTTGTAGGTTGATGACTGAAGACAAAGTAACATATTGATTTCTAGCAGATTTGTATCTCTCCCTGAACTCCTGTGAGTTCAGCCTGTCCTTCCCCCCCTTCTCTTCTCTCCACCCCTCCCGCTACTTTCCTCTCCCTTGGCTCAGCAGTTCCATCCATCTTTCTCTCCTTCCCTCTCCTCCTCTCCCTCTGCTTCTTTACCTCCTCATTCCCCTCCTCTCCCTCTTCCTCTCCTCCTCTGGGCCCACTAGTTTCATCCATCATTCTGCGGATCATTTGGCTTTGTCCCCAACCACCTGAAAAACTTACAGGGGAGTGAGACGGAGAGGCCAAGGGGAGGGAGAGAGGGGGAGAGGGGGAGAGGGGGAGAGGAGTTTTGAAGGAGGGTGAGGATCACTGGGAATTGGTTATGTCATGTGTTACAGAAATTTTTGTGTAGTGTATGCAGTCTGGGTGGAGGTGGTGTGTGTGTGTGTGTGTGTGTGTGTGTGTGTGTGTGTGTGTGTGTGTGTGTGTGTGTGTGTGTGTGTGTGTGTGTGTGTGTGTGTGTGTAGAGGTCTAGAGTTGTATATTTATCCCCCAGGAGGGCCCTATAGAGGGCCTTACAGTCAGCCCTCACAGTCCAATCATCATTAAGCCTGATCGCCATGGGAACAAAGGTCGCCACAGTCACCGGTATGCCATTTGTCACGGCAACCCAGATTCCAGGGTGTCCTGAAACCATGAAAGGCTGGCATGGTCCCCTTGTACCACAGTCCCAGGTGGGGTGTCAGTAGTAAGCAATAAGTGTGTGTGTGTGTGTGTGTGTGTGTGTGTGCGTGCGTGCGTGTGTGCGTGGACGCTGGAAGATTCTGACCTGTATCTTTATGAAGGACTCCTATGCCCCATTTATTAACACTGACACCATGAGCCCAAGAGACACAGACACACACACACTCACAAACACATTTTTCTCCCACTCATGACGTGGCACCATCTTTATGAATGAATAGATACGTTTCTAGCTACGGTACAAAAATGAATAACTAACTGATGATCCACTTCCTTGCGAAGTGGTTTGGTACATAAGCTCTGTTTAATGGCCACTACGAATAACCTTGTTTCTTGGTGCCAATAGCCAAAACATTTAAGGAAAAATAAGGAAAATGTCTTCACGCTCTAATGAATGACTATGGTGGTGGAACTGAGAGATATTTGGGCAGGTTTACCTCCAATAGATGGAGGAAATGACTGCCTTCTCCCATGATGCCTCTGTAATCACCCGCTAATTATGTCATTTCCTGGAGCAGCTGTGCAGGTCTGAGCATCACCTGGATTCTCTGAGTGAGATCATCCATTCACACACACACACACAGGGAAATGCATAGTTTTCAAATCAGAGCTCATTCACCCAGAGACACACAGGGAATCAGGCTCTGTAACACACATAATCACCCCTAAACTGCAACATCTACCAACCACTCGCAACTTTACCTGCCATACACTGGGGACATACCAACATTACTGTTTCACATTCTAGAGCATTCTCAAAATATAAAAGATATCTGAGTCCGTTGTTCAGATCTGCATAGTTGCTGCCAGCAGGCTCTGCTGATGTACTGAGAAGCTCCACCTGTTCATTTATGGATCAATGTCATATGATCTGACAGAGACACTCAGTCTGGAGATAAAGTTAGTATTTTTAGACAAGGTCCTGTGTCTTCGTCCCTGTCCTTTGATCGATTTGCCAGCGTCCAGCCAGCAGTGTAATTTGTTGTTGGTGTTGAAAGTGTAATGTTTTGTTGGTGTTGGCATTGGGTGCTGTATTTATGTATTGTTGTCATCCTATCCCATCCTATCCAATCCTATCCCATACCATCTATTCCCATCCCACCATATCCCATCCTATACTATCCAATCATGTGCTATCCTTTCCCATCCTATCACATCATATCCCATCCTATCACATCCTATCCTACCATATCTATCCCTTCCTATCCCACCTATTCCATCCTATCCCATCCCATCCCATCCCATTCAATCCCATCCTAGCCTATACAATCCTATCCTATCCCATGCTAACCTATCATGTCCCATCCTATCCCATCCTGTCCCATTCAATCCCTTCCTATCCCATCCTATCCTATCCTATCCCATCCCATCCTATCCTATCCTATCCTATCCTATCCTATCCTAGCCTATCCCATCCAATCCCATCCTATGCCATCCTATCCTATCCTGTACTATACAATCCCATCCTATAATATCCCATCCTTTCCTATCCCATCCCATCCCATCCTAGCATAACCTATCATATCCCATCCCATACTATGCCATTCCATCCTATCCCATTCTATCCTATCCCATCCCATCCCATTCTATCCCATCCCATCCCAGCCTATCCCATCCTATCTCTTCCTATCCCAACCCATCCAATAACATCCCATCGCATCCTATCCTATTCCATCCTTTTCAATCCCATCCCACCATATCCCATCCTATCCTATACTATCCAATCATGTGCTATCCTTTCCCATCCTATCCCATCCTATCACATCCTATCCTACCATATCCTATCTTATCCCTTACTATCCCACCTATCCCCATCCTATCCCATCCCATCCCATTCAATCCCATCCTAGCCTATACAATCCTATCCTATCCCATCCTATAGTATCCTATTCCATCCCATCCCATCCCATTCTTTCCCATCAAATCAAATCAAAAATCAAATCAAATGTATTTATATAGCCCTGCGTACATCAGCTGATATCTCAAAGTGCTGTACAGAAACCCATCCTAAAACCCCAAACAGCAAGCAATGCAGGTGTAGAAGCACGGTGGCTAGGAAAAACTCCCCAGAAAGGCCAAAACCTAGGAAGAAACCTAGAGCGGAACCAGGCTATGAGGGGTGGCCAGTCCTCTTCTGGCTGTGCCGGTTGGAGATTATAACAGAACATTGACACGATGTTCAAATGTTCATAAATGACCAGCGTGGTCGAATAATAATAATCACAGTAGTTGTCGAGGGTGCAGCAAGTCAGCACCTCAGGAGTAAATGTCAGTTGGCTTTTCATAGCTGATCATTAAGAGTATCTCTACCACTCCTGCTGTCTCTAGAGAGTTGAAATCAGCATGTCTGGGACAGGTAGCACGTCCGGTGAACAGGTCAGGATTCCATAGCTGCTGGCAGAACAGTTTAATCTGGAGCAGCAGCACGGCCAGGTGGATTGGGGACAGCAAGGAGTCTTCATGCCAGGTGGTCCTGAGGCATGGTCCTAGGGCTCAAGTCCTCCAAGAGAGAGAAAGAAAGAGAGAAAGAGAGAATTAGAGAGAGCATACTTAAATTCACACAGGGCACCGGATAAGACATAACTGACCCTAGCCCCCCAACACATAAACTACTGCAGCATAAATACAGGAGGGGTCAGGAGACACTGTGGCCCCATCCGATGATCCCCACGGACAGGGCCAAACAGGAAGGATATAGCCCCACCCTCTTTGCCAAAGCACCGCCCCCACACCACTAGAGGGAGACCTTCAACCACCAACTTACCATCCTGAGACAAGGCCGAGTATAGCCCACAAAGATCTCCGCCACGGCACAACCCTAGGGGGGGCGCAAACCCAGACAGGAAGATCACATCAGTGACTCAACCCACTCAAGTGACACACCCCTCCTAGGGACGGCATGAAAGAGCACCAGTAAGCCAGTGACTCAGCCCCTGTAATAGGGTTAGAGGCAGAGAATCCCAGTGGTATCCAATACTATCCAATCCCATCATATCCCATCCTATTCCATCTTATTCAATTTCATCCAATCCTGTCCTTTCTCATCCTATCCCAGGCTATCCCATGCTATCCCATCCTATCCTATCCCACCCTATCCTTTCCTGTCTTATCCCATCCTATTCCATTCTATCCCATCCCATCCTATCCCATCCCATTCTATCCCATCCTATCACATCCTATCCAAACCTATCCTATCCTATCCCATCCTATCTCATCCCACCCTATCCCATCCCATCCCATTCTATAAAATCCCATTCTATCCTATCCTATCCCATCCTATCCTATTCCTATCCTATTCCATCCCATCCCATCCCATTGTATCCCATCCTATCCTATACTATCCTATCCCATCCCATCCCATCCTATCCTATCCTATACTATCCTATTCCATCCCATCCTATCCTATCCTATCCTATTCCATCCCATCCCATTCTATCCAATCATATCATATACTATCCTATCCCATCGTATTCCATCCTATCCTATTCCATCCCATCCCATTATATCCCATCCTATCTTACCCTTTCCCATCCTATCCTTTCCCATCCAATCCCCTCCTATTCCATCCTATCCCATCCTCTCCTATCCTTTCCCATCCCATCCTATCCCATACTATCCTATCCCATACTATCCTTTCCCATCCCATCCTATCCCATCCCATTATATCCCATACCATCCTATCCCATCCCATCCTATCCCATCCCATCCCATCCTATCCCATCCCATCCTATCCCATCCTGTCCTATCCCATCCCATCCTATCCCATCCCATCCCATCCCATCCCATCCTATCCCATCCCATCCTATCCTATCCCATCCTATCCCTTCCCATCCTATCCAAACCTATCCATTCCCATCCTTTCCCATCCAATCCCCTCCTATTCCATCCTATCCTATCCTATCCTATCCCATACTATCCTCTCCCATCCCATCCTATCCCATCCCATCCTATCCCATACCATCCCATCCTATCCCATCCTATTCCATCCCATCCCATTCCATCCCATCCCATTCTATCCCATACTATCCTTTCCCATCCCATCCTATCCCCTCCCATCCTATCCCATCCCATCCCATCCTATCCCATCCTATCCAAACCTATCCTATCCTATCCTATCCCATCCTATCTCATCCCACCCTATCCCATCCCATCCCATTCTATAAAATCCCATTCTATCCTATCCTATCCCATCCTATCCTATTCCTATCCTATTCCATCCCATCCCATCCCATTCTATCCCATCCTATCCTATACTATCCTATCCCATCCCATCCCATCCTATCCTATCCTATACTATCCTATTCCATCCCATCCTATCCTATCCTATCCTATTCCATCCCATCCAATTCTATCCAATCATATCATATACTACCCCATCCCATCGTATTCCATCCTATCCTATTCCATCCCATCCCATTATATCCCATCCTATCTTACCCTTTCCCATCCTATCCTTTCCCATCCAATCCCCTCCTATTCCATCCTATCCCATCCTCTCCTATCCTTTCCCATCCCATCCTATCCCATACTATCCTATCCCATACTATCCTTTCCCATCCCATCCTATCCCATCCCATTATATCACATACCATCCTATCCCATCCCATCCTATCCCATCCCATCCCATCCTATCCCATCCCATCCTATCCCATCCTGTCCTATCCCATCCCATCCTATCCCATCCCATCCCATCCCATCCCATCCTATCCCATCCCATCCTATCCTATCCCATCCTATCCCTTCCCATCCTATCCAAACCTATCCATTCCCATCCTTTCCCATCCAATCCCCTCCTATTCCATCCTATCCTATCCTATCCTATCCCATACTATCCTGTCCCATCCCATCCTATCCCATCCCATCCTATCCCATACCATCCCATCCTATCCCATCCTATTCCATCCCATCCCATTCCATCCCATCCCATTCTATCCCATACTATCCAGTCCCATCCCATCCTATCCCATCCCATCCTATCCCATACCATCCCATCCTATCCCATCCTATTCCATCCCATCCCATTCCATCCCATCCCATTCTATCCCATACTATCCTTTCCCATCCCATCCTATCCCCTCCCATCCTATGCTATCCCATCCTATCCCATCCCATCCCATCCTATCCCATCCTATCGAAACCTATCCTATCCTATCCCATCCTATCTCATCCCACCCTATCCCATCCCATCCCATTCTATAAAATCCCATTCTATCCTATCCTATCCCATCCTATCCTATTCCTATCCTATTCCATCCCATCCCATCCCATCCCATTCTATCCCATCCTATCCTATACTATCCTATCCCATCCCATCCTATCCCATCCTATCCTATCCTATTCCATCCCATCCTATCCTATCCAATACTATCCTATTCCATCCCATCCCATTCTATCCAATCCTATCATATACTATCCTATCCCATCCTATTCCATCCTATCCTATTCCATCCCATCCCATTATATCCCATCCTTTCCCATCCAATCCCCTCCTATTCCATCCTATCCTATCCTATCCTATCCCATACTATCCTCTCCCATCCCATCCTATCCCATTCCATCCTATCCCATCCTCTCCTATCCTTTCCCATCCCATCCTATCCCATACTATCCTATCCCATACTATCCTTTCCCATCCCATCCTATCCCATCCCATTATATCCCATACCATCCTATCCCATCCCATCCTATCCCATCCCATACAATCATATCCCATCCCATCCTATCCCATCCTGTCCTATCCCATCCCATCCCATCCCATCCTATCCCATCCCATCCTATCCTATCCCATCCTATCCCTTCCCATCCTATCCAAACCTATCCATTCCCATCCTTTCCCATCCAATCCCCTCCTATTCCATCCTATCCTATCCTATCCTATCCCATACTATCCTCTCCCATCCCATCCTATCCCATACCATCCCATCCTATCCCATCCTATTCCATCCCATCCCATTCCATCCCATCCCATTCTATCCCATACTATCCTTTCCCATCCCATCCTATCCCATCCCATCCTATGCTATCCCATCCTATCCCATCCCATCCTATTCCATCCTATCCCATCCTATCCAAACCTATCCTATCCTATCACATCCTATCCTATTCCTATTCCTATCCTATTCCATCCAATCCCATCCCATTCTATCCCATCCTATCCTATACTATCCTATCCCATCCCATCCCATCCTATCCCATCCCATCCTATCCTATACTATCCTATCCCATACCATCCCATCCTATCCCATCCTATCCTATCCTATTCCATCCCATCCTATCCTATCCAATACTATCCTATTCCATCCCATTCTATCCCATCCTATCCTATACTATCCTATCCCATCCCATCCTATTCCATCCTATCCTATACCATCCCATCCCATTATATCCCATCCTATCTTACCCTTTCCCATCCTATCCTTTCCCATCCAATCCCCTCCTATTCCATCCTATCCCATCCTCTCCTATCCTCTCCCATCCCATCCTATCCCATCCCATCCTATCCCATACCATCCCATCCTATCCCATCCTATTCCATCCCATCCCATTCCATCCCATCCCATTCTATCCCATACTATCCTTTCCCATCCCATCCTATCCCCTCCCATCCTATGCTATCCCATCCTATCCCATCCCATCCCATCCTATCCCATCCTATCCAAACCTATCCTATCCTATCCCATCCTATCTCATCCCACCCTATCCCATCCCATCCCATTCTATAAAATCCCATTCTATCCTATCCTATCCTATCCCATCCTATCCTATTCCTATCCTATTCCATCCCATCCCATCCCATTCTATCCCATCCTATCCTATACTATCCTATCCCATCCCATCCCATCCTATCCTATCCTATACTATCCTATTCCATCCCATCCTATCCTATCCTATCCTATTCCATCCCATCCCATTCTATCCAATCATATCATATACTATCCTATCCCATCGTATTCCATCCTATCCTATTCCATCCCATCCCATTATATCCCATCCTATCTTACCCTTTCCCACCCTATCCTTTCCCATCCAATCCCCTCCTATTCCATCCTATCCCATCCTCTCCTATCCTTTCCCATCCCATCCTATCCCATACTATCCTATCCCATACTATCCTTTCCCATCCCATCCTATCCCATCCCATTATATCCCATACCATCCTATCCCATCCCATCCTATCCCATCCCATCCCATCCTATCCCATCCCATCCTATCCCATCCTGTCCTATCCCATCCCATCCTATCCCATCCCATCCCATCCCATCCCATCCTATCCCATCCCATCCTATCCTATCCCATCCTATCCCTTCCCATCCTATCCAAACCTATCCATTCCCATCCTTTCCCATCCAATCCCCTCCTATCCTATCCTATCCTATCCCATACTATCCTTTCCCATCCCATCCTATCCCATCCCATTATATCCCATACCATCCTATCCCATCCCATCCTATCCCATCCCATCCCATCCTATCCCATCCCATCCTATCCCATCCTGTCCTATCCCATCCCATCCTATCCCATCCCATCCTATCCCATCCCATCCTATCCCATACCATCCCATCCTATCCCATCCCATCCCATTCCATCCCATCCCATTCTATCCCATACTATCCTTTCCCATCCCATCCTATCCCCTCCCATCCTATCCCCTCCCATCCTATGCTATCCCATCCTATCCCATCCCATCCCATCCTATCCCATCCTATCCAAACCTATCCTATCCTATCCCATCCTATCTCATCCCACCCTATCCCATCCCATCCCATTCTATAAAATCCCATTCTATCCTATCCTATCCCATCCTATCCTATTCCTATCCTATTCCATCCCATCCCATCCCATTCTATCCCATCCTATCCTATACTATCCTATCCCATCCCATCCTATCCCATCCTATCCTATCCTATTCCATCCCATCCTATCCTATCCAATACTATCCTATTCCATCCCATCCCATTCTATCCAATCCTATCATATACTATCCTATCCCATCCTATTCCATCCTATCCTATTCCATCCCATCCCATTATATCCCATCCTTTCCCATCCAATCCCCTCCTATTCCATCCTATCCTATCCTATCCTATCCCATACTATCCTCTCCCATCCCATCCTATCCCATTCCATCCTATCCCATCCTCTCCTATCCTTTCCCATCCCATCCTATCCCATACTATCCTATCCCATACTATCCTTTCCCATCCCATCCTATCCCATCCCATTATATCCCATACCATCCTATCCCATCCCATCCTATCCCATCCCATACAATCATATCCCATCCCATCCTATCCCATCCTGTCCTATCCCATCCCATCCCATCCCATCCTATCCCATCCCATCCTATCCTATCCCATCCTATCCCTTCCCATCCTATCCAAACCTATCCATTCCCATCCTTTCCCATCCAATCCCCTCCTATTCCATCCTATCCTATCCTATCCTATCCCATACTATCCTCTCCCATCCCATCCTATCCATACCATCCCATCCTATCCCATCCTATTCCATCCCATCCCATTCCATCCCACCCCATTCTATCCCATACTATCCTTTCCCATCCCATCCTATCCCATCCCATCCTATGCTATCCCATCCTATCCCATCCCATCCTATTCCATCCTATCCCATCCTATCCAAACCTATCCTATCCTATCACATCCTATCCAATTCCTATTCCTATCCTATTCCATCCAATCCCATCCCATTCTATCCCATCCTATCCTATACTATCCTATCCCATCCCATCCCATCCTATCCTATCCCATCCCATCCCATCCCATCCTATCCTATACTATCCTATCCCATACCATCCCATCCTATCCCATCCTATCCTATCCTATTCCATCCCATCCTATCCTATCCAATACTATCCTATTCCATCCCATTCTATCCCATCCTATCCTATACTATCCTATCCCATCCCATCCTATTCCATCCTATCCTATTCCATCCCATCCCATTATATCCCATCCTATCTTACCCTTTCCCATCCTATCCTTTCCCATCCAATCCCCTCCTATTCCATCCTATCCCATCCTCTCCTATCCTTTCCCATCCTATCAAATACTATCCTATCCCATACTATCCTTTCCCATCCCATCCTATCCCATCCCATTATATCCCATACCATCCCATCCCATCCTATCCCATCCCATCCTATCCCATCCTGTCCTATCCCATCCCATCCCATCCCATCCTATCCTATCCTATCCCATCCCATCCCATCCTATCCCATCCCATACCATCCTATCCCATCCCATCCCATCCTATCCCATCCCATCCCATCCTATCCCATCCCATCCTATCCCATCCCATCCCATCCTATCCCATCCCATCCTATCCTATCCCATCCTATCCCATCCCATCCTATCCCATACCATCCTATCCCATACCATCCTATCCCATACCATCCTATCCCATACCATCCTATCCCATACTATCCCATCCCATCCCATCCCATCCTATCCCATCCCATCCTATCCCATCCTGTCCTATCCCATCCCATCCCATCCCATCCTATCCTATCCTATCCCATCCCATCCCATCCTATCCCATCCCATACCATCCTATCCCATCCCATCCCATTCTATCCCATCCTATCCTATACTATCCTATCCCATCCCATCCTATCCCATCCTATCCTATCCTATTCCATCCCATCCTATCCTATCCAATACTATCCTATTCCATCCCATCCCATTCTATCCAATCCTATCATATACTATCCTATCCCATCCTATTCCATCCTATCCTATTCCATCCCATCCCATTATATCCCATCCTTTCCCATCCAATCCCCTCCTATTCCATCCTATCCTATCCTATCCTATCCCATACTATCCTCTCCCATCCCATCCTATCCCATTCCATCCTATCCCATCCTCTCCTATCCTTTCCCATCCCATCCTATCCCATACTATCCTATCCCATACTATCCTTTCCCATCCCATCCTATCCCATCCCATTATATCCCATACCATCCTATCCCATCCCATCCTATCCCATCCCATACAATCATATCCCATCCCATCCTATCCCATCCTGTCCTATCCCATCCCATCCCATCCCATCCTATCCCATCCTATCCCTTCCCATCCTATCCAAACCTATCCATTCCCATCCTTTCCCATCCAATCCCCTCCTATTCCATCCTATCCTATCCTATCCTATCCCATACTATCCTCTCCCATCCCATCCTATCCCATACCATCCCATCCTATCCCATCCTATTCCATCCCATCCCATTCCATCCCACCCCATTCTATCCCATACTATCCTTTCCCATCCCATCCTATCCCATCCCATCCTATGCTATCCCATCCTATCCCATCCCATCCTATTCCATCCTATCCCATCCTATCCAAACCTATCCTATCCTATCACATCCTATCCAATTCCTATTCCTATCCTATTCCATCCAATCCCATCCCATTCTATCCCATCCTATCCTATACTATCCTATCCCATCCCATCCCATCCTATCCTATCCCATCCCATCCCATCCCATCCTATCCTATACTATCCTATCCCATACCATCCCATCCTATCCCATCCTATCCTATCCTATTCCATCCCATCCTATCCTATCCAATACTATCCTATTCCATCCCATTCTATCCCATCCTATCCTATACTATCCTATCCCATCCCATCCTATTCCATCCTATCCTATTCCATCCCATCCCATTATATCCCATCCTATCTTACCCTTTCCCATCCTATCCTTTCCCATCCAATCCCCTCCTATTCCATCCTATCCCATCCTCTCCTATCCTTTCCCATCCTATCAAATACTATCCTATCCCATACTATCCTTTCCCATCCCATCCTATCCCATCCCATTATATCCCATACCATCCCATCCCATCCTATCCCATCCCATCCTATCCCATCCTGTCCTATCCCATCCCATCCCATCCCATCCTATCCTATCCTATCCCATCCCATCCCATCCTATCCCATCCCATACCATCCTATCCCATCCCATCCCATCCTATCCCATCCCATCCCATCCTATCCCATCCCATCCCATCCTATCCCATCCCATCCCATCCTATCCCATCCCATCCTATCCTATCCCATCCTATCCCATCCCATCCTATCCCATACCATCCTATCCCATACCATCCTATCCCATACCATCCTATCCCATACCATCCTATCCCATACTATCCTTTCCCATCCCATCCCATTGTGTCCTATCCCATACCATCCTATCCCATACTATCCTTTCCCATCCCATCCCATCCCATCCTATCCCATACCATCCTATCCCATCCCATCCTATCCCATACCATCCCATCCCATCCTATCCCATACCATCCTATCCCATCCCATCCTATCCCATACCATCCTATCCCATACCATCCTATCCCATCCCATTGTGTCCCATCCCATCCTATGCCATCCCATTGTGTCCTATCCCATCCCATTGTGTCCCATCCCATCCTATCCCATCCCATTATGTCCTATCACATCCTATCCCATCCCATTGTGTCCCATCCCCTCCTATCCCATACCATTGTGTCCTATCCCATACCATCCTATCCCATCCCATCCTATCCCATCCCATTGTGTCCTATCCCATCCTATCCCATCCCATCCTATCCCATCCAATTGTGTCCCAGCCCATCCTATCCCATCCCATTGTGTCCTATCCCATTCCATCCTATCCCATTGTGTCCTATCCCATCCCATTGTGTCCCATCCTATCCCATACCATCCTATCCCATCCCATTGTGTCCTATCCCATTCCATCCTATCCCATCCCATTGTGTCCTATCCCATTCCATCCTATCCCATCCCATTGTGTCCTATCCCATTCCATCCTATCCCATCCCATCCTATCCCATCCCATTGTGTCCTATCCCATCCCGTTGTGTCCCATCCCATCCTATCCCATACCATTGTGTCCTATCCCATACCATCCTATCCCATACCATTGTGTCCTATCCCATACCATCCTATCCCATCCCATCCTATCCCATCCCATTGTGTCCTATCCCATCCCATTGTGTCCCATCCCATCCTATCCCATCCCATTGTGTCCTATCCCATCCCATTGTGTCCCATCCCATCCTATCCCATCCCATTGTGTCCTATCCCATACCATCCTATCCCATTGTGTCCTATCCCATACCATCCTATCCCATTGTGTCCTATCCCATACCATCCTATCCCATCCCATCCTATCCCATCCCATTGTGTCCTATCCCATACCATCCTATCCCATTGTGTCCTATCCCATACCATCCTATCCCATTGTGTCCTATCCCATACCATCCTATCCCATTGTGTCCTATCCCATACCATCCTATCCCATTGTGTCCTATCCCATACCATCCTATCCCATTGTGTCCTATCCCATACCATCCTATCCTATCCCATCCTATCCCATCCCATTGTGTCCTATCCCATACCATCCTATCCCATTGTGTCCCATCCCATCCTATCCCATACCATCCTATCCCATTGTGTCCTATCCCATCCTATCCCATCCCATTGTGTCCTATCCCATACCATCCTATCCCATTGTGTCCTATCCCATACCATCCTATCCCATCCCATCCTATCCCATCCCATTGTGTCCTATCCCATACCATCCTATCCCATTGTGTCCCATCCCATCCTATCCCATACCATCCTATCCCATTGTGTCCTATCCCATCCTATCCCATCCCATTGTGTCCTATCCCATACCATCCTATCCCATTGTGTCCTATCCCATCCTATCCCATCCCATTGTGTCCTATCCCATCCTATCCCATCCCATTGTGTCCTATCCCATACCATCCTATCCCATTGTGTCCTATCCCATCCTATCCCATCCCATTGTGTCCTATCCCATACCATCCTATCCCATTGTGTCCCATCCCATCCTATCCCATACCATCCTATCCCATTGTGTCCTATCCCATCCTATCCCATCCCATTGTGTCCTATCCCATACCATCCTATCCCATTGTGTCCCATCCCATCCTATCCCATACCATCCTATCCCATTGTGTCCTATCCCATCCTATCCCATCCCATTGTGTCCTATCCCATACCATCCTATCCCATTGTGTCCCATCCCATCCTATCCCATACCATCCTATCCCATTGTGTCCTATCCCATCCTATCCCATCCCATTGTGTCCTATCCCATACCATCCTATCCCATTGTGTCCTATCCCATCCTATCCCATCCCATTGTGTCCTATCCCATACCATCCTATCCCATTGTGTCCTATCCCATACCATCCTATCCCATTGTGTCCTATCCCATTGTGTCCCATCCCATACCATCCTATCCCATTGTGTCCTATCCCATACCATCCTATCCCATTGTGTCCTATCCCATACCATCCTATCCCATACCATCCTATCCCATTGTGTCCTATCCCATACCATCCTATCCCATACCATCCTATCCCATTGTGTCCTATCCCATACCATCCTATCCCATTGTGTCCTATCCCATACCATCCTATCCCATTGTGTCCTATCCCATACCATCCTATCCCATTGTGTCCTATCCCATACCATCCTATCCCATTGTGTCCTATCCCATACCATCCTATCCCATTGTGTCCTATCCCATACCATCCTATCCCATACCATCCTATCCCATTGTGTCCTATCCCATACCATCCTATCCCATACCATCCTATCCCATTGTGTCCTATCCCATACCATCCTATCCCATTGTGTCCTATCCCATTGTGTCCTATCCCATACCATCCTATCCCATTGTGTCCTATCCCATTGTGTCCTATCCCATACCATCCTATCCCATTGTGTCCTATCCCATACCATCCTATCCCATACCATCCTATCCCATTGTGTCCTATCCCATACCATCCTATCCCATTGTGTCCTATCCCATACCATCCTATCCCATTGTGTCCTATCCCATACCATCCTATCCCATTGTGTCCTATCCCATTGTGTCCTATCCCATTGTGTCCTATCCCATTGTGTCCTATCCCATCCCATCCTATCCTATCCCATTGTGTCCTATCCCATACCATCCTATCCCATTGTGTCCTATCCCATTGTGTCCTATCCCATACCATCCTATCCCATTGTGTCCTATCCCATACCATCCTATCCCATTGTGTCCTATCCCATTGTGTCCTATCCCATACCATCCTATCCCATACCATCCTATCCCATTGTGTCCTATCCCATACCATCCTATCCCATTGTGTCCTATCCCATTGTGTCCTATCCCATACCATCCTATCCCATACCATCCTATCCCATTGTGTCCTATCCCATACCATCCTATCCCATTGTGTCCTATCCCATTGTGTCCTATCCCATACCATCCTATCCCATACCATCCTATCCCATTGTGTCCTATCCCATACCATCCTATCCCATTGTGTCCTATCCCATTGTGTCCTATCCCATACCATCCTATCCCATTGTGTCCTATCCCATTGTGTCCTATCCCATTGTGTCCTATCCCATACCATCCTATCCCATACCATCCTATCCCATTGTGTCCTATCCCATACCATCCTATCCCATTGTGTCCTATCCCATTGTGTCCTATCCCATACCATCCTATCCCATTGTGTCCTATCCCATTGTGTCCTATCCCATTGTGTCCTATCCCATACCATCCTATCCCATACCATCCTATCCCATTGTGTCCTATCCCATACCATCCTATCCCATTGTGTCCTATCCCATACCATCCTATCCCATACCATCCTATCCCATTGTGTCCTATCCCATACCATCCTATCCCATTGTGTCCTATCCCATTGTGTCCTATCCCATTGTGTCCTATCCCATACCATCCTATCCCATACCATCCTATCCCATTGTGTCCTATCCCATACCATCCTATCCCATTGTGTCCTATCCCATACCATCCTATCCCATACCATCCTATCCCATCCTATCCCATCCTATCCCATGCTATCCTATCCCATACCATCCTATCCCATTGTGTCCTATCCCATACCATCCTATCCCATACCATCCTATCCCATTGTGTCCTATCCCATCCTATCCCATTGTGTCCTATCCCATGCTATTCCCTTCTTTCCCAGCCTATCCGATCCTTTCTCATCCTATTCCATTCTACCCCTGGGACATCCATCAGTAAGAATTGGACTGTGTGGAGGCTGACAACACATTACACATCGTGAGACATTTTCTTACCTCAAAAGTGGTCCTCAAAAGTGGTTTTCCAAAGTTAATAATGTTCCCTTCCTTGTTGTTCTAAAGGTCCTTCACATGACATCTTTTGCACAAAAGTTAATACCACTAGTTGGCTGTGGTGTGACATTCATATTTGTGAATATGTGTGAAAGTTGTATTTTATATACTGTTCTTTCTCAGAGGAGGTCTGTAAGTTGGTGTAGAGGTTCAGGGGAGGGTTTTGTGACCCCAGGCCTGCACAACGATAATCCTACTCTATGCCCTTGAACAGAGTACTTAACCTTGCTTGGATCTATTTTTAATACTATCAACCTGATATCTGTAAATAGACACTATCTACTTCCAGATTCGGGGAGCCTTTGGTAAAAATACAATATCCTAATTATTCCCACAGTCTTTTGGGAGAGATAACCATCCTGTACTTAAACAGTGCCTGTGGCTGAGATTGACTCTGCTCATGATCAAAGACAGACCATGATTAAACACATTTAAAGACACATAATAAACATTATTATACATGTGACTAAAAATGTAAGGCCTTGCTCACTGTGGGTGTAGTGGGAAGGGTTCACAGGCTTGGTATAATCGTATATGTACATAAGGAAATAAGAGAATGTTGCGTTGAACTGCAGTTTGGCAACTATTCTGATCTTCACCTCTTTCAAACTCTACTACAATCACAATATGTGAGATCACACAGTGCTTGTTTGATTTCCAGTGGAGGGTTTACATACCCAGCCACTAACTGTCGCTGACAGGACACCGGTAAATGGTAAATGGTTCTGTAACAAGGTTGTATTCATTAGTGCACACCATATAAAGCAGTAGAAAAATGTTTTGCAATGGGAAACGAGTGTATCTTATTGGATAAGTTCAGGTTAGTCCCTCCTCATTCCGGCCGTTTGCTTCCGTTTAGTTCCTAGTGGATAAACCCCAGCTGTGACAACAGCAGAATGGCACTCCGTTCTGACGACATCCACTGTATTCCAAAATGTGCCTGTTCTTTTTTCAGAACAGAATTCAAAAGTTATTGATGAACAATTAGGGTCTTATGTATCTTCTTTGCTTCCTTCTTTGTCTCCTTCTTTCCTTCTTTCAGCTGGAGGATGGTCAGGGTCCTATTTTGATGACCACTGTGGCCATGCCTGTGTTCAGCACCAAGAATGAGACGGTGAGTACACACACACACACACACACACATAAGCACACACACACAGAGACGGACACACACACACACACATGCACACACATACACACACGCGCACACAGACACAGTCGCACACACACACAGACGCACACACACACACACACACACACACAGACACACACACACACACACATGCATATACCACACACTCTTGACCAACGAATTGTCTTGATGTTATCCAAATGTTGTGTTGATCCTTTCTGTTTGTTGTGTGCATGTTTCCAGAGGAATAGAGGCATCCTGCTAGGTGTGGTTGGTACTGATGTTCCTGTCTCTGAGCTCCTCAAAACCATCCCAAAATATAAGGTACTGTCCTTTGCCCAACTTCAGTCTTCACTGAAAACATCAGAAAATGACAATGAGCTAACACATAGCACTGTTGCTACTTTCACTAGATGATTACAATGAGCTAACACATAGCACTGTTGCTACTTTCACTAGATGATTACAATGAGCTAACACATAGCACTGTTGCTACTTTCACTAGATGATCACAATGAGCTAACACATAGCACTGTTTCTACTTTCACTCGATGATCACAATGAGCTAACACATAGCACTGTTGATATTTTCACGAGATGATTACAATGAGCTAACACATAGCACTGTTGCTACTTTCACTAGATGATCACAATGAGCTAACATATAGCTCTGTTGATACTTTCACGAGATGATCACAATGAGCTATCACATAGCACTGTTGATACTTTCACTAGATGATCACAATGAGCTAACACATATCTCTGTTGCTACTTTCACTAGGTGATCACAATGAGCTAACACATAGCACTGTTTCTACTTTCACTGAACGATCAGATTGAGGTAACACATAGTACTGTTGATACAGTCAGTGGATGGTCAGATGAGCTAACAAAAAGCACTGTTGATACTTTAACTAGATGATCAGAATGAGCTAACACATAGCACTATTGATACTTTCACTGATTAATCAGAATGAGCTAACACATATCACTGTTGATACTTTCACTGAATGAAACTGTGGCAGAGCACTCAAGAACAGCAAGCACATTCTAATCAGAGATATTGTTCAACATTTTCAGAGAGATCGTTTGAACCTCCTGCCTCATACCTTATAATAGCATGTAATTGTATCATCTGCAGACTACTGGCTTTTTATCTGGACTTCCGCTGGAGGATGGGGGAGTTGATTATTATTCTATAGGAGGGATGAGAGATTTAGATGTGGGATGTGTTTTGACATTTAAAAGCATGTTATTTAGTTCAGACCACATTCACTGACAGGGTTGCGTCTGGAATCAGTGAAACACACGCATGCGCACGCACACACACACACACACACACACACACACACACACACACACACACACACACACACACACACACACACACGCACACACGCGCACACACGCACACACACACACACACACACACACACACACACACACACACACACACACACGCACACACGCGCACACACGCACACACACACACACACACACACACACACACACACACACATACAAACCACCTTGTTATGGAGAAATGTAAATGAGTCACTGTGGAAATGCAATGATTCTGGCTCCAAAACATACAAAGAGCTTGATTACGCTCATCATCACTTTTCATATTCATATTTTAGTTTATGTGTGTATGTGTGTATGCCTGGATTTGGTATAGTTCCAAAACTGTTCATATCTCTCTCCACCACTGTATGTGTAATTATGTGTGTGTGTCCATGTGCGTGTATGTGTGCGTGTATGTGTGTGTGTGTGTGTGTGTGTGTGTGTGTGTGTGTGTGTGTGTGTGTGTGTGTGTGTGTGTGTGTGTGTGTGTGTGTGTGTGTGTGTGTGTGTGTGTGTGTGTGTGTGTGTGTGTGTGCTCGTATATGCATCTGTTGCAGCTGGGCATCCATGGTTACGCATTCGCCATAACTAACAACGGGTACATTCTGACCCACCCTGACCTCAGACCATTGGTGAGTATCACAATACATCTAATATCAACTAACCCTAACCCTTAGAACAGCAGAGAGAGGAGCAGAATCTAGAATACACCAAATCACTGTCAAAACACACCTTTCAGCTGTGTGTGTGGAGGGGAGGGGGGATTTGTAGATGAGCAGACTGTGTTCCAGACATTACCGGGCTGTGAATACAGCTACTGTATAACTGTTATTAACTATATCTTCAGAGAACAGGTGAAGAGAGAGGAAGGAGAGAGAGAAGGGGAGAAAGACATGGCAGAAGGAGAGAGGAATGAGAGAGGGCGAGAGAGATAAGGATAATGTGTAGTAGAGAGAGAGAGGAGATGGGGATAGAAGAGGAGAGGGGGATTGGGTAGAGGAAGAGATTGACAGGGCAGGAGGAGAGAGGAATGATAGAGGGGAAGAGATGTATACAAGGTAGGAGGAAAGAGGAAAGGGAGAGAAATATTGGAGGATGAGAGAGAAAGGAGAGGGAGGACAGGAGAGGGCTGGAGCGGAGGACAGGCAGACAGGGAGAGTAGTTAATAGATGTCTAATTAGAGACTGTAATGAACAGTGTTTAAGAGCTAATGAGGGGTAGGAGGCTGTCCTTTCACTGACAGATGAATGGAGCAGGGTGATACACACGCACACACACACACAGACAGACACATGCACAGTGTGTTATAGAAAGTGGACTAAAGACATTTGTCTGGCCAGAGGCCCTCTTCACTGAAACAGAGGTGAACTGCTGTCATGTATTTCTAATGGCTTATATCAAACAGGCTCACTGTAACCCAGGAGAGGAGAGGGGAGGAGGAGAGGGGAGGAGGAGAGGAGAGGAGGAGAGGAAGAGAGGTGAGGAGTAGAGGAGTGGAAGAGAGGAGAGGAGGAGAGGTGAGGAAGAGAGGAGTGGAAGAGAAGAGAGGAAAGGAGGAGAAGTGAGGAAGAGAGATAAGAAGGAGAGGAAGAAAGGAGAGGAGAGGTGAGGAGGAGAGGATAGAGGGGAAGAGGAAAGGTGAAGAGGAGAGGAAGTGAGTTGAGGATGAGAAGAAGAGAAGAGAGGAGGAGAGGAGGAGAGGTGAGTAAGAGAGGAGAGGTGAGGAGGAGTGGAGACGAGTGGAAGAGAGGTTAGGAGGAGAGGAAGATAGGAGAAAAGGAGAGGTGAGGAGAAGAGGTGAAGAGTAGAGGAGAGGTAGAGAGGAGAGAATGAGAGGTGAGGAGGAGAAATAAGGAGGGTAGGAAGACAAATGAAGAGGATAGGAAGAGAGGAGAGGAGGATAGGAAGAGAAATGAGGAGGATAGGAAGAGAGGAGAGGAGGGATCAGGGTGATTTGTCGACTTAATGTCAACATTATGAAAGGGTCATGTCCACACCACTCTCCTGACTCTACTAATGATAATATCAATGTTAGATCATACACACCCAGGTTAACCCCGCCCTCTTACGAGAGAGAGATAGAGAGAGAGAGAGAGATGGTGAGGTAACAGTTTATTCAACTACTAACCTGATTCACTCTTAGTCCCTTATCAATCACATACAGATGAAGGGGTTGGGACTATGCAGCACGGTTCATTTACACTTGTGTGTGTGTGTGTGTGTGTGTGTGTGTGTGTGTGTGTGTGTGTGTGTGTGTGTGTGTGTGTGTGTGTGTGTGTGTGTGTGTGTGTGTGTGTGTGTGTGTGTGTGTGTGTGTGTCTAGTATGAGGAGAGTAAGAAACGTAGGAAGCCCAACTACAGCAGTGTGGATTTGTCTGAGGTGGAATGGGAAGACAAGGACGACACAGTAAGACTCACTATTACAAACATCTCTGATGTATTCAATGACATGTATTACATTTATAATAGCTTCATATTGTTTGAAAATGTATCATTAGTCTTAAAACATGCTGTGAACTCGGACTGAGCTATAGGCATACCATAACGCTTTCACAATGTTCTCAGCTTAGCGAAGCCTGATGAAGTCAATTCGTGACCTTGGGACATAAGGTTCTATATGCGCAAATCATATTTCTGAGATACTGAGCAGATCTCTGACCTCAGAACTCAGATCTCAGATTTCAGACCTCAGACCTTCAGAACTCAGACCTCAGGTCTCAGATTTCAGACCTCAGACCTTCAGAACTCAGACCTCAGGTCTTCAGAACTCAGACCTCAGATCTTCAGAACTCAGACCTAAGACCTCAGATCTCAGACCTCAGACCTTCAGAACTCAGACCTCAGACCTTCAGAACTCAGACCTCGAGTCTTCAGAACTCAGACCTCAGATCTTTAGAACTCAGACCTCAGATCTCAGATTTCAGACCTCAGACCTTCAGACCTCAGGTCTTCAGAACTCAGACCTCAGAACTTCAGAACTCAGAACTCAGACCTTCAGAACTCAGACCTCAGACGTTCAGAACTCAGACCTCAGACCTTCAGAACTCAGACCTCAGGTCTTCAGACCTCAGACCTCAGACCTTCAGAACTCAGAACTCAGACCTTCAGAACTCAGACCTCAGACCTTCAGAACTCAGACCTCAGACCTTCAGAACTCAGACCTCAGACCTTCAGAACTCAGACCTCGGGTCTTCAGAACTCAGACCTCAGACCTTCAGAACTCAGACCTCAGACCTTCAGAACTCAGACCTCAGACCTTCAGAACTCAGACCTCGGGTCTTCAGAACTCAGACCTCAGACCTTCAGAACTCAGACCTCAGACCTTCAGAACTCAGACCTCGGGTCTTCAGACCTCAGACCTTCAGAACTCAGACTTCAGAACTCAGAACTCTTTCATAACCATCAAGGTCTTCACCTTATTAAAGGTACCTAAAGTGCATAGAATCAAATTCCAGAGACATTTCTAAATCATGTATTGTAGGTTGTTGCAATCACAGATAGACCCATATTGCTTTAAAATGTCAACATGTCAATACGGGTCCAGCTATTAAGTTCTATCTGACACTTTGGAGTTAGATATGTCCAGTTTTTAACCTCCACAGGATCAGTGTGTCCCCCCTCCACCCCACACCCCCCTTCCCCCACCCGCGGGGCGGATGAGCTAACGTGCGCTAATGTGATTAGCATGAGGTTGTAAGTAACAAGAACATTTCCCAGGACATAGACATATCTGATATGGGCAGAAAGCTTCAATTCGTGTTAATCTTACTGCACTGTCCAATTTACAGTAGCTATTACAGTGAAATAATACCATGCTATTGTTTGAGGAGAGTGCACAATGACAACGTTGAAAATTTATTAATAAACCAATTAGGCACATTTGGGCAGACTTGGTCCATTGGATCAGTCTAAAACTTTGCTCATCTATTTTATTTTTTACTAGGCAAGTCAGTTAAGAACCAATTCTTATTTTCAATGACGGCCTGGGAACAGTGGTTTAACTGCCTTGTTCAAGGGCAGAATGCCAGATTTTTACCTTGTCAGCTCGGGGATTCGTTCTTGCAACCTTCCAGTTACTAGTCCAACGCTGTAACCACTAGGCTACCTGCCACCCCGCTCATACAGTGCTGCCATCTATTGGCCAAAATCTAAATAGCCCCTAACCTGGAATAATACATTGTGGCCTTTCTGTTGCAGTTCAGAGATGATGGAACAAAATAAAATAAAAAAATTAAAATCATGTATTTTTCTTTGTATTATATTTTACCAGATCTAATGTGTTATATTCTCCTACATTAATTTCACAAATTCACAAACTTTAAAGTGTTTGCTTTCAAATGGTATCAAGAATACTTCAGGTCCAGAACTACAGGTAGGTAGATTTATTTTAGGTGAAAATTGGAAAAAAAGGGTCCAATACATGTATTATAAAATGTATTATGATCATTAGACGAAAAACGATGTGACAACATCATTTACTTTAAGATTTCTGACATGGTTGTATTTTTGCTAGTGTGCCATTATTCCTAGCTAGACTAGCCTAAACCATACTTAGAGGGAGATGGCAAAGACTTGGGGCGGCAGGGTAGACTTGGGGCGGCAGGGTAGACTTGGGGCGGCAGGGTAGACTTGGGGCGGCAGGGTAGACTTGGGGCGGCAGGGTAGACTTGGGGCGGCAGGGTAGACTTGGGGCAGCAGGGTAGACTTGGGGCGGCAGGGTAGACTTGGGGCGGCAGGGTAGACTTGTAGACTAATGGTGAACTAGGATCCTATGGTTCTAATGATGAATTAGGATCTTATGGTTCTAATGGTGAACTGGGATCCTATGGTTCTAATAGTGAACTAGGATCCTATGCTTCTAATGGTGAACTAGGATCCTATGGTTCTAATAGTGAACTAGGATCCTATGGTTCTAATGGTGAACTGGGATCCTATGGTTCTAATAGTGAACTAGGATCCTATGCTTCTAATGGTGAACTGGGATCCTATGGTTCTAATAGTGAACTAGGATCCTATGCTTCTAATGGTGAACTGGGATCCTATGGTTCTAATAGTGAACTAGGATCCTATGCTTCTAATGGTGAACTTAGCCTTAAGTTGCTTTTGGGAAACTGGGCCCTGGACATTTATGGTTTACCTACAGGTAACCATAATAAAGGAAACACCAACATATAGTGGCTTAATAGGGTGTCGGGACACCACCAGCCAGACCAACTTAAGTGCACCTTGACATAGATTCTAAGTGTCTGGAACTCTACTGGAGGGATGTGACACTATTCTTTCATGAGAAATTCCGTCATTTAGAAAAAAAATGTATCATGGTGAAAAACGCTGTCTCACCACTCCAGAATCCTCCAGTGTTCAATTGGGATGAGATCTGATAACTGAGATGGCCATGGCACATGTCTTACATTGTTTTCATGCTCATCAAACCATTCAATGAACACTCATAGACATGGTAGCCAAAATAATGGCCTAAATAATGGTTTGCCCAGAATTTTGATACATGACCCTAAACATGATGGGATGTTAATTGATTAATTAACTGAGGAATCACACATTTGTGGAAGCATCTGCCTTCAATATACTTTGTATCCCTTACTTACTCAAGTGTTTCCTTTATTTTGGCAGTTACCTGTATGTGCTCAGCTATGCATTCTGTGAGGGTGAACTCTGTGACTGATGGACTGTCTGTTCTTTGTCTCAAGCTGCGTAATGCCATGGTAAACAGGAAGACTGGCACCTTCTCCATGGAGGTAAAGAAGACTGTGGACAAAGGGGTAAGTGTGTATGTGTGTGTGTGTGTGTGTGTGTGTGTGTGTGTGTGTGTGTGTGTGTGTGTGTGTGTGTGTGTGTGTGTGTGTGTGTGTGTGTGTGTGTGTGGGGGGGTGTCTGTGTGTGTGTGTGTGTGTGTGTGTGTGTCTGTGTCTGTGTGTGTGTGTGTGTGTCCGTGTGTCTATGTGTCTGTGTGGGTGTGTGTGTGGGTGTGTGTTTGTGTGTGTGTGTGTGTGTGGGGGGGTGTGTGTCTGTGTGTGTGTGGGTGTGTGTGTGTGTGAGTGTGCGGGTGCGCGTGTGTGTGTGTGTGCGTGTGTGCGTTTGTGTGTGTGTGTGTGTGTGCGTGCGTGCGTGCGTGCGTGCGTGTGTGTGTGTATGTGGACTGGATTTAAGTCCATCTTTACTGTTGTGGTCCAGATTGTGCAGTTCATACATACTGCTTCTGATATTTTGCACATTCTTATGGAGAGAGGGCCATCACACACACCCTCACAGACACACACACCCCCTCACAGACACACACACCCTCACAGACACACACACA
>NC_088244.1:12915738-12928238 GCF_036934945.1 Oncorhynchus masou masou | reverse complement strand
ACACACACGCAAACCCACACACACACACTCAGAGAAACCAGTGCCCTTCCAATAGTATTTATTGAAATAACATGTTTTGAGTGGCCTGCTGTTGCCTCAGGGAGTCCACTAAACCACACTCTAATAATACTGGTGATATTCTATTTACTTTCTGAGGTTGCCGTGGTCAAATGATTACTATAGTATATAATGTAGATACCCCTGCAGGAATGCGTATTGTAGTGATGACAAGGAGACTGATGGTGTGTGTTCTGTATGTGTCCTAGGGAAGGACAATAATAGTGTAGTGTTGGCCAGCACTGCCATTCAGCTACTGGACGAAAGAAAATCACCCATTGCTGCCGGTGAGTTGATTTAACTCCTTCAAAATGCACACATACAGACAGACACAAACACAAACACACTGAGCTCTGGACACGCACTCATTCTGCATCTAGCACACAACACTCTCTCTCACACACACACACTCTCCTCGATGGTGCCTTCTCCTTCACACTCTCACTCAGACTCTGTTGATCTGGATAGTGTGTCATCTTGCTTGGACAGCAAATGGCTGTCCTCCCCTCTAGCCTCAGGCAAGGTTGAAGGTCAACCTTTGGCCTTACTTCTGCACACAGCTGGCTATGAAGGAGGACTGTTGTGTGTGTGTGTGTGTGTGTGTGTGTGTGTGTGTGTGTGTGTGTGTGTGTGTGTGTGTGTGTGTGTGTGTGTGTGTGTGTGTGTGTGTGTGTGTGTGTGTGTGTGTGTGTGTGTGTGTGTGTGTGTGTGTGTGTGTCAGTGAAAGTTTACGTTGGGAAGTGTGGCGCTGGACAACGTGACCCATGTACGGGACCCATGTACATGTTTCTGGAGCATCAGCATTTGTGCGTTCGATTACAGGCTCAAAATAGCCTGAAACAAAGATCTTTCTTCTGAAACTCGTCAGTCTATTCTTGTTCTGAGAAATGAAGGCTATTCCATGCGAGAAATTGCCAAGAAACTGAAGATCTGGTACAAAGCTGTGTACTACTCCCTTCACAGAACAGAGCAAACTGGCTCTAACCATAATAGAAAGAGGAGTGGGAGGCCCCGGTGCACAACTGAGCAAGAGGACAATGCGTACAACAGAGTGTCTAGTTTGAGAAACAGACACCTCACAAGTCCTCAACTGGCAGCTTCATTAAATAGTACCTGCACAACACCAGTCTCAACATCAACAGTGAAGAGGCGACTCCAGGATGCTGGCCTTCTAAGCAGAGTTGTAAAGAAAAAGCCAAATCTCAGACTGGCCAATGAAAAGAAAAGATTAAGATGGGCAAAAGAAGACAGACACTGGACAGAGGAACTCTGCCTAGAAGGCCAGGAACCCTGAGTCGTCTCATCACCCAAATCATAGACTGTTCTATCTGCTACCGCACCGCAAGTGGTACCGGTGCACCAGGTCTGGAACCAACAGGACCCAGAACAGATTCTACCGCAAAGCAATAAGACTGCTAAATAATTAGTTAAATAGTTAACCAAATAGCTACCCTGAAACTCATTTGACTCATCAAGCTGCTGTTACTTTCTATTATCTATCCTGTTGTCCAGTCAATTTATCCCTCACTACAGTATACTGCTGTTACTGTCTATTATCTATCCTTTACCCCTACCTACAGTATACTGCTGTTACTGTCTATTATCTATCCTTTACCCCTACCTACAGTATACTGCTGTTACTGTCTATTATCTATCCTTTACCCCTACCTACAGTATACTGCTGTTACTGTCTATTATCTATCCTTTACCCCTACCTACAGTATACTGCTGTTACTGTCTATTATCTATCCTTTACCCCTACCTACAGTATACTGCTGTTACTGTCTATTATCTATCCTTTACCCCTACCTACAGTATACTGCTGTTACTGTCTATTATCTATCCTGTTCCCCTACCTACAGTATACTGCTGTTACTGTTTATTTTCTATACTTTACCCCTACCTACAGTATACTGCTGTTACTGTCTATTATCTATCCTTTACTCCTACCTACAGTATACTGCTGTTACTGTCTATTATCTACCCTTTAACCCTACCTACAGTATACTGCTGTTACTGTCTATTATCTATCCTTTACCCCTACCTACAGTATACTGCTGTTACTGTCTATTATCTATCCTTTACCCCTACCTACAGTATACTGCTGTTACTGTCTATTATCTATCCTTTACCCCTACCTACAGTATACTGCTGTTACTGTCTATTATCTATCCTTTACCCCTACCTACAGTATACTGCTGTTACTGTCTATTATCTATCCTTTACCCCTACCTACAGTATACTGCTGTTACTGTCTATTATCTACCCTTTACCCCTACCTACAGTATACTGCTGTTACTGTCTATTATCTATCCTTCATCCCTACCTACAGTATACTGCTGTTACTGTCTATTATCTATCCTTTACCCCTACCTACAGTATACTGCTGTTACTGTATGTTATCTATCCTTTACCCCTACCTACAGTATACTGCTGTTACTGTCTATTATCTATCCTTTACCCCTACCTACAGTATACTGCTGTTACTGTATGTTATCTATCCTTTACCCCTACCTACAGTATACTGCTGTTACTGTCTATTATCTATCCTTTACCCCTACCTACAGTATACTGCTGTTACTGTTTATTATCTATCCTGTTGTCCAGTCACTTTATCCCTACCTACAGTATACTGCTGTTACTGTCTATTATCTATCCTTTACCCCTACCTACAGTATACTGCTGCTGCTGTTTATTATATATCCTGTTGTCCAGTCACTTTATCCCTACCTACAGTATACTGCTGTTACTGTCTATTATCTATCCTTTATCCCTACTTACAGTACACTGCTGTTACTGTCTATAACACCATGGTACCCTCCAAGCTCGTCATCAAGCTCGAGACCCTGGGTCTCGACCCCGCCCTGTGCAACAGGGTACTGGACTTCCTGACGGGCCGCCCCCAGGTGGTGAGTGTAGGCAACAACATCTCCACCCCGCTGATCCTTAACACTGGGGCCCCACAAGGGTGCGTTCTGAGCCCTCTCCTGTACTCCCTGTTCACCCACGACTGCGCGGCAACGCACGCCTCCAACTCAATCATCAAGTTTGCGGACGACACAACAGTGGTAGGCTTGATTACCAACAACGACGAGACGGCCTACAGGGAGCAGGTGAGGCCCCTCGGAGTGTGGTGTCAGGACAATAACCTCACACTCAACGTCAACAAAACTAAGGAGATGATTGTGGACTTCAGGACACAGCAGAGGGAACACCCCCCTATCCACATCGATGGAACAGTAGTGGAGAGAGTAGTAAGTTTTAAGTTCCTCGGCGTACACATCACAGACAAACTGAATTGGTCCACTCACACAGACAGCATCGTGAAGAAGGCGCAGCAGCTCCTCTTCAACCTCAGGAGGCTGAAGAAATTCGGCTTGTCACCAAAAACACTCACAAACTTCTACAGATGCACAATCGAGAGCATCCTGGCGGGCTGTATCACCGCCTGGTACGGCAACTGCTCCGCCCACAACCGTAAGGCTCTCCAGAGGGTAGTGAGGTCTGCACAACGTATCACCGGGGGCAAACTACCTGCCCTCCAGGACACCTACACCACCCAATGTTACAGGAAGGCCATAAAGATCATCAAGGACAACACCCACCCGAGCCACTGCCTATTCACCCCGCTATCATCCAGAAGGCGAGGTCAGTACAGGTGCATCAAAGCTGGGACCGAGAGACTGAAAAACAGCTTCTATCTCAAGGCCATCAGACTGTTAAACAGCAACCACTAACATTGAGTGGCTGCTGCCAACACACTGACTCAACTCCAGCCACTTCAATAATGGGAATTGATGGGAAAGGATGTAAAATATATCACTAGCCACTTTAAACAATGCTACCTAATATAATGTTTACATACCCTACATTATTCATCTCATATGTATACGTATATACTGTACTCTATCATCTACTGCATCCTTATGTAATACATTTATCACTAGCCACTTTAACTATGCCACTTTGTTTACATACTCATCTCATATGTATATACTGTACTCGATACCATCTACTGTATCTTGCCTATGCTGCTCTGCACCATCACTCATTCATATCTTTATGTACATATTCTTTATCCCCTTACACTGTGTATAAGATATTAGTTTTGGAATTGTTAGTTAGATTACTTGTTGGTTATTACTGCATTGTCGGAACTGGAAGCACAAGCATTTCGCTACACTCGCATTAACATCTGCTAACCATGTGTATGTGACAAATAAAATGTGATTTGATTTGATTTATTATCTATCCTTTATCCCTACCTACAGTATACTGCTGTTACTGTCTATTATCTATCCTGTTGTCTACTCACTTTACCCCTACCTACAATATACTGCTGTTACTGTCTATTATCTACCCTTTACCCCTACCTACAGTATACTGCTGTTACTGTCTATTATCTATCCTTTACCCCTACCTACAGTATACTGCTGTTACTGTCTATTATCTATCCTTTACCCCTACCTATGGTATACTGCTGTTACTGTCTATTATCTATCATGTTGTCTAGTCACTTTATCCCTACCTACAGTATACTGCTGTTACTGTCTATTATCTATCCTATTGTCTAGTCACTTTACCCCTACCTACAGTATACTGCTGTTACTGTCTATTATCTACCCTTTACCCCTACCTACGGTATACTGCTGTTACTGTCTATTATCTATCCTTCATCCCTACCTACAGTATACTGCTGTTACTGTCTATTTTCTATCATGTTGTCTAGTCACTTTATCCCTACCTACAGTATACTGCTGTTACTGTCTATTATCTATCCTATTGTCTAGTCACTTTACCCCTACCTACAGTATACTGCTGTTACTGTCTATTATCTACCCTTTACCCCTACCTACGGTATACTGCTGTTACTGTCTATTATCTATCCTTCATCCCTACCTACAGTATACTGCTGTTACTGTCTATTATCTATCCTTTACCCCTACCTACAGTATACTGCTGTTACTGTCTATTATCTACCCTTTACCCCTACCTACAGTATACTGCTGTTACTGTCTATTATCTATCCTTCATCCATACCTACAGTATACTGCTGTTACTGTCTATTATCTATCCTTTACCCCTACCTACAGTATACTGCTGTTACTGTCTATTATCTATCCTTTATCCCTACCTACAGTATACTGCTGTTACTGTCTATTATCTATCCTTCATCCCTACCTACAGTATACTGCTGTTACTGTCTATTATCTATCCTTTATCCCTACCTACAGTATACTGCTGTTACTGTCTATTATCTACCCTTCATCCCTACCTACAGTATACTGCTGTTACTGTCTATTATCTATCCTTTACCCCTACC
The DNA here is from genome assembly GCF_036934945.1 of Oncorhynchus masou masou. Lineage (NCBI taxonomy): Eukaryota > Metazoa > Chordata > Actinopteri > Salmoniformes > Salmonidae > Oncorhynchus > Oncorhynchus masou. The sequence continues at coordinate 12,922,858 of NC_088244.1, read as the reverse complement.
TACAGTATACTGCTGTTACTGTCTATTTTCTATCCTTTATCCCTACCTACAGTATACTGCTGTTACTGTCTATTATCTATCCTTCATCCCTACCTACAGTATACTGCTGTTACTGTCTATTATCTATCCTTTATCCCTACCTACAGTATACTGCTGTTACTGTCTATTATCTACCCTTCATCCCTACCTACAGTATACTGCTGTTACTGTCTATTATCTATCCTTTACCCCTACCTACAGTATACTGCTGTTACTGTCTATTATCTATCCTTCATCCCTACCTACAGTATACTGCTGTTACTGTCTATTATCTATCCTTTACCCCTACCTACAGTATACTGCTGTTACTGTCTATTATCTATCCTTTACCCCTACCTACAGTATACTGCTGTTACTGTCTATTATCTATCCTTTATCCCTACCTACAGTATACTGCTGTTACTGTCTATTATCTATCCTTCCCTACCTACAGTATACTGCTGTTACTGTCTATTATCTATCCTTTATCCCTACCTACAGTATACTGCTGTTACTGTCTATTATCTACCCTTCATCCCTACCTACAGTATACTGCTGTTACTGTCTATTATCTATCCTTTACCCCTACCTACAGTATATACTGCTGTTACTGTCTATTATCTATCCTTCATCCCTACCTACAGTATACTGCTGTTACTGTCTATTATCTATCCTTTACCCCTACCTACAGTATACTGCTGTTACTGTCTATTATCTACCCTTCATCCCTACCTACAGTATACTGCTGTTACTGTCTATTATCTATCCTTTACCCCTACCTACAGTATACTGCTGTTACTGTCTATTATCTATCCTTCATCCCTACCTACAGTATACTGCTGTTACTGTCTATTATCTATCCTTCATCCCTACCTACAGTATACTGCTGTTACTGTCTATTATCTATCCTTCATCCCTACCTACAGTATACTGCTGTTACTGTCTATTATCTATCCTTTATCCCTACCTACAGTATACTGCTGTTACTGTCTATTATCTATCCTTCATCCCTACCTACAGTATACTGCTGTTACTGTCTATTATCTACCCTTTACCCCTACCTACAGTATACTGCTGTTACTGTCTATTATCTATCCTTTATCCCTACCTACAGTATACTGCTGTTGCTGTCTATTATCTATCCTTCATCCCTACCTACAGTATACTGCTGTTACTGTCTATTATCTACCCTTTACCCCTACCTACAGTATACTGCTGTTACTGTCTATTATCTATCCTTCATCCCTACCTACAGTATACTGCTGTTACTGTCTATTATCTACCCTTTACCCCTACCTACAGTATACTGCTGTTACTGTCTATTATTATAGGCCTATACTACAGTAAAGCAGTGATTGGTTAGTGATCAGTTATGCTATTAGTGTTTGCACATGTGAGGAGTGTGTGTGGGACCTGGTGAGCAAGTGTAGCATTTTGATTGGTTGTGTTTGGAAAAGGAAAGCAAGTCACTTCCTGTTAGATTTTTGTGTTTTAGGTAGAGAATTGTGTGTAGTGTTTTGAAAAAAGTGTTTTATGCAATTGACAACTGAGTCAAAGGATGAGATATAGCTTATGGTTTTGGATATTTGGTGTGTAGTTTTGCACTTTGAGTGAGAGGTTTCAAAAATCGTGTGACATGAAAATATTTTGTGAGTAATCAGTTGGAATAAAGTGTAATAAGTATTCAACCCCTTTGTTATGACAGTTCCAGAGTTTAATGGCTGTGATAGGAGAACACTGAGGATGGATCAACAACACTGTAGTTACTCCACAATACTAACCTAAATGACAGAGTGAAAAGAAGTGTGTGTGTGTGGGGAATGTGTGTGTTTTTTGTGTTATGGGAATGTGTGTGTTTGTGTGTTAGGGGAATGTGTGTGTTTGTGTGTTAAGAGAATGTGTGTGTTTTTTGTGTTATGGGAATGTGTGTGTTTGTGTGTTAAGGGAATGTGTGTGTTTTTTGTGTTATGGGAATGTGTGTGTTTGTGTGTTAAGGGAATGTGTGTGTTTTTTGTGTTATGGGAATGTGTGTGTTTGTGTGTTAGGGGAATGTGTGTGTTTTTTTCTGTTAGGGGAATGTGTGTATTTGTGTGTGTTTGGGGAATGTGTGTGTGTTTGTTAGAGGAATGTGTTTTTTTTGTGCTAGGGGAATTTGTGTGTGTTTATGTGTGGTGTGTGTGTTTGTTAGGGGAATGTGTGTGTTTGTGTGTTAGGGGAATGTGTGTGTTTTTTTCTGTTAGGGGAATGTGTGTGTTTGTGTGTTAGGGGAATATGTGTGTGTGTGTGTGTGGGGGGGGGGGTGAATGTGTGTGGGGAATGTGTGTGTATGTGGGGAATGTGTGTGTTTGTGTGTGGTGTGTGTGTTTGGGGTATGTGTGTGTTTGTGTGTCAGGGGAATGTGGTTGTGTGTTATTGGAATGCGTGTGCGTGTGTGTGTGTGTGTGTGTGTGTGTGTGTGTGTGTGTGTGTGTGTGTGTGTGTGTGTGTGTGTGTGTGTGTGTTAGGGGAATGTGTGTGTGTATGTGTTAAGGGAATGTGTGTGTGTTTATTTGTAAGAGGAATCGAGAGAGAAGGAAAAGGCTGTTGTAGGTCTGAGCTTCACCTCCTTGAAGACTCCCTTTAGAGGAACTCTCATACTCTATTTCAACATAATGTGTTCTTCCCTTTGGCGTATTAAATGAGGATAAAAGATGTCTAATGGAGGATATTTCTGTTCCATGACCCACCTCTCCCTAAGCAGGAATATACCGGTGTTGTAGAAAGACCTCCTTTGAGTAATGATATAGAACTGAAGGATGGACGCACACGTACGCATGCACACACACACACACGCACGCACGCACACATGCACGAACGCACACACGCACACACACACACACACACACACACGGTCACACACACACACACACACACACACACACACACACACACACACACACACACACACACACACACACACACACACACACACACACACACACACACACACACACACACACACACACACACACACACACACACACACACACACACACACACACACACACACAACCTCTTCTGTAACGCTCAGTATGTGCTGTCCTCAGGATTATTCACCTCCTCCCTAACTGCTGTCTGAACGTGGCTGATGTATTCAGTGTCATTGTGTCCTGGGATTTTGGGTAATCTTATTCTGTCAAAACATGTGCAGCAATTTAGACAATCTTCTCATCACTGAGATGATCTAGCAGGCAGGCCCTGCATCAGCTCCACTGTGTTTGAGGGAGAGTTGATTTATAGTGCAACATGTTCTATCTATCTGTGCTTTACCACATACAGTATCAACCCCCTGCATCGGACACAAGGGGGTGGTATGGAGCTCATCTCTGCGTTTTGAAACAACAGCAGGACATCAATCCTGTCCAGATTAGACTGATGTTCTGAAACAGAAAGCGTGATAGTGATTTAAAGATGGTTGCAAAGACATCAAGTGCAAGAAAAGAAAGGTAAGACAAGAAATGGTTTGGAGAGAGAAGAGGGAAGAGGGGGGAGGACAGTAGAGAGATACTTTATATGATAGAGAGAGGATGAGCGGATAATAGAGATGGAGAGAGACAAAGTAGTTACGACAGGAGACTATACAAAAAGATAGAATGAGAGAAAGATACTGAGAGGAGAATAGAGAGAGAGAGAGAGTGAGAAGGAAGAAAAGAGGGCAGAAGGAGGGAAGATGATTTCACGGTGTCTGAATGCGATGACATGCGAGTGGTGCATTGTGGGTAGCGTTGGCCTGGGGGAAACAACAGTGTGCTGAAGCAGAAGGAGAGAGATGGAGAGTCTGTGCAGTGCCACCACGCACACACACACACACGCGCGCGCGCGAGCATGCACACACACACACACACACACACACACACACACACACACACACACACACACACACACACACACACACACACACACACACACACACACACACACACCATTCTACATACAGTAGAACTGGCTTCTCAGTGGAAATTATATGACCAATAGCAGTTATCAGCTCATCAGCAAAATAATTAACCTCAACAAACACATAGCAGTAACACAGTAGTAAGACAGTAGTAACACACTGTGAAAAGGGAGATTATGAGTACTCAGTGTCACAGCGGTGAGGACAGCCTCTATATTACGTAGGTACTGATGAGCAGTAATGATAATTGTGCTGCTCAGATTGAAGAGGGCATGTAATGATGTTTGGACTGGAGATGCAGCCTAATGGTAATTCAGTATAGGCCGGTTAGGGCCAGTTTTCCTCTCTGCTCCAGTTGGCCTGAGCTTCATGAATAGGCTAATATGCTAACTTAACACGACAGCCCAGTGACTTCACACATCCTGGGCACTGCAGACATCTCTGACTCATAGCGTGTGTGTGTGTGTATGCACAGTCTCTGGTTGGATGGTCTTTACTGTATGGCTAGCTGGATCCTTCAGGCAGCTTCTAGAACACGTATGTGTTTCCTCGTGTGGAACACACACTCACAGGGTCATATGGACTGAAAGCCTTTTAGGGTCCTGTGCGTTTCACAGACATAGGTTGGAGGTGACTTTGACGGTTTCTCTCTGTCTCTGTCACACGCAAGCATGATGACACACACACATACACACGTACACATTGAAACACTTTCCCATTTCCACACACATCCCCCTCCGGCTCTGTGCAGTGTAATTCATGATGCAGGCCACAATAGCTCTCTGTCCAATTATGTCATCCCCAACACTGTGTGTGCGTGTGTGTGTGTGTGTGTGTGTGTGTGTGTGTGTGTGTGTGTGTGTGTGTGTGTGTGTGTGTGTGTGTGTGTGTGTGTGTGTGTGTGTGTGTGTGTGTGTGTGTGTGTGTGTGTGTGTGAATGAAAAGACTCAACCCATGGTGTTCATGTTATTTTAGTTTTGTTTCATTATTGCTTGTAGAATCATCCATCTTCCACACATTAAGGAAAATATGCGTATTTTCTCCTTCAGCACGCACGCGCGCACACACACACACACACACACACACACACACACACACACACACACACACACACACACACACACACACACACACACACACACACACACACACACACACACACACACACACACACACACACACACAAACCTCTTGGCCAGGTCGCCCTCCCAAAAGAGGTTTCTTACCTAAAGGGTATTTAGGGTATTTTTAAAAAGCATCGTAGCTGCCTACTAAGAATCTGCACTTCAAAATTAGACCGAATCAAAAGATATGAACAATAGGTTACAAAAAAAAACATAAATCAAACTACTAATTATTCAGAAGATAACATTTTACACTATCAACAAACAAAACATTTATCAACATGTTTTTTTATCCATTTTTACTACCCTCAGAGGAAATGGAATTGATATGTTGTGATATATTTGGGAGTCCACAGACACAGAGATGTAGAGATTTGTGTCTTGCCCAGTTTATATTCACAGCACCTGATGTACCAAGCCTCCGCTCCACACCACAGCATTCTTCCCTGGTTATCATCCAGAGAGATACATTACAACATGTTCACTGTAAAGTAAAGGAGTGGAGATATGTAAGATGGGTCAATACTGCACAAGACGTTTCTCGCTTCCTTTCTCTCTTTCCCTTCTGAAGTGCTAACTTTGTACGGATTTCAACTCTCAGTAGATATGGTCTGTAGTTCTCTTATTTGCATTTAGTAGTTTTGGGACAACATGGGGTGTTGTGTTGGAAAATAGCATTACAACTTTCACTATGAGGTGAACTATTGATACCAACAAAACCTGTCACAGGCAATGGCTTTCTCCAGCAGCGGTTGATATGTGCTGTCCTGTCCTCTGCTTAAGGTGTAGACCAGGTATGAATGATGGGTTTTGGGTCAGGTCCCAGTTTAGTCCATGGGACTAGAGGTTAAAGTTTAAGCTGAAGATTTGAGTTTTAAGTCAGGGCACACACACACACGCACACACACACACACACACAGACACACACACACACACACACACACACACACACACACACAGACACACACCTATGACAGTACTTTCAGGTACAGGGTTCAAAGTTACAGATTCAAAGTTTGTGGGTTAAAGTTCACAGTTCACTCAATCCCATCGTCTAGGCGATAGCGTTCTCCAGTGGTTCCTTCTCGTCTGCGCTGCCATGATCGCCCTTACTCGTCTCCTCACTCTTCTTCAGCTCCCGCTGGTACTTGGCCATGAGGGCGGCGTAGGCACAGCCGTACACCGCTGCAGCCAGCATCATCATCAACACGATGCCACACACCACGCCAGTCACGATCACCGTGGCGATGGCATGACGCAGGTTCACCGGGCGAGGTCTCTGCTTGGGCTCGCACTCAGGGAGACCACTTCCCCCTCCTCCATACCCCTCCCCCATTCCCAGGGGGCCGTGCGGGTTGCCATTGCCGTGTGTGTTGCCGTGGGTGTGACCCCTGTTGGACCTGTCAGACTCCAGGTGGTGTATGTTGGAGAACAGGTAGTTGTAGCTGGTGGTCATGCAGGAATGGAAGAGCTGGTAGGGAACATTCTGGAGATCTTTGTCCTTCATCTCCTCTGGTTTGGAGCAGGAGACCTCATCCACCACTCCACCTGGAAATGGAGAGAGAGTGAGACGATGGTGAGAGGGAGGGAGGTTATTATATCAATAGAAACCCTGAATATTCGCTTCATGCCTTTAACCTTTCTGCTATATAAAATACCACTGCTGCAGGTGTTTTCCATGCTATGGTCCGAATGCTAGGGAGTAAACAGGCAGTACAAGTGTGATGACTGACTCTATGTCCGTGTGTTGTCACTTGTCGAGAACAGCCATGCAATACCCCCCTGTGACACATGCTATGTCTGACTTCAGTCTAACTTCCTGTCACAATTACCTTTAATCACAGGAGCAGCACTGACCTGAATAAGGCTACCTGAGATCTGAGATGGTAATTACCAGAGGATCTTAATTTCTTTTTTAGATTAAATGGTCCGAGTTAACGAGTGTGTCCTGATTCTGTTAATGACTGAACGTTCAAATATGAGGCAGTAAAGAGCATGACAAGTTAATATTCAGGATATAACCTTCTCTCTCTCTCTCTCTCTC
>NC_088244.1:12903238-12908238 GCF_036934945.1 Oncorhynchus masou masou | reverse complement strand
ACACACACACACACACACACACACACACACACACACACACACAAGCAAACTTACACACCCATACACACACAGCATGGATGTTAAGCTTTTGTGATATGCGTATGTAAGAGGAGTTTGCATGTAAAGGGATTGTAAAAGATTGCCTCTCTTGCTCAGATGAAGCATGGGAAGGCAGGTAGGAGATAGAGAAGGACAGAGAAAGAGACAGATTGAGCTAAATGAGGAAATCATTTTTAATGATGGACGTTATTTAAGCACAAAAGCTGATGACCCTCCCTCCCTCCCTCCCTCCCTCCCTCCCTCCCTCCCTCCCTCCCTCCCTCCCTCCCCCTCCCTCCTCCCTCCCTCCCTCCCTCCCTCCCTCCCTCCCTCCCTCCCTCCCACATTTCATCCCTCCTCCATCCATCTTTCATCCCTTCATCTTGTAACAGGGTTCACAGCCTTTCTCATGCTGCTCACAAGCTCTTTATATAACAAGCTTATAATTAGTGAATTTATTTCAGCAGATGCTTCACTACAATAGCCAGAGGTCGGCTTCAGTGAGGTTATCACACACACACACACGCACGCAGGTACACACGCACATACGCGCGCACACACTCACACAAACGCAAACACGCACACACATGCACACACATGCACACACATGCACACATGCACACACACACACACAATGTTGCAGTTGGTTATGGATAGCCCCGCAGTGTCCAAATGATATGGATTGAATATGGATAGACACCACAAGAATGTAATTCTCTGGATTTTGAAGTTTAGCAATTACATCTGCTCGTCTGAAGCTCAGTTGGTAGAGCATGACACATGCAATGCCAGGATGGGGGTTTACTTCCTGGAACCACCCGTAGGTAAAAGCTATGCACTGTAAGTCACTAGTCTGCTCGATGGCATACAGTATATACTGTATGTGTTAGCAATACTATTTCACAGGTCAGATATAGTGGTGGAAATGTTTTTAAATGAAAAGGCTACATTTGTCAACAACACTTGGATGTGCTGCTGATATGTTCTTACTAGAGCTCTCGTTAGTTTAATGAGATACGAGGGCTGTCAGGAAATATTTTAAATAACTGATTAGTGTTGTGTCAAGCTGTGTGTTTTTTTCATGTACACATCTTACTATTGGCATAAATAATAAAACTGCTTCTGCACGACCCCTAATAATTAAATACAGCCCTAGTTACTAGAAAGGTGATGCCGATGAAGAAGATGGTGGTAAGGAAGATGATGATGAGGAAGATGATGCTGAGGAAGATGATGGAGAGGAAGATTATTATGATTATGATGATGGCGTTGATGAAAATGCTGAAGATGACGATGAGGAAGGTGATGATGATGATGATTTGAGGGGGTGAAAAGCGGATATTTGAATCGAGCATGATCAAGTAAAAAAGTAGGAAAACCCACATTCCCTAAAGCTGGAGTCATTTCTCTATGAGCGACAGAATCCATACCCCCTCTGACAGCATACCCTCTCTGACTGCATACCCTCTCTGACTGCATACCCCCTCTGAATGCATACTGCATACCCTCTCTGATGGCATACCCCCTCTGACTGCATACCCCCTCTGACTGCATACCCCCTCTGACTGCATACCCCCTCTGACTGCATACACCCTCTGACTGCATACCCTCTCTGACGGCATACCCCCTCTGACTGCATACTGCAGACCCTCTCTGACGGCATACCCCCTCTGACTGCATACCCCCTCTGACTGCATACCCCCTCTGACTGCATACTGCATACCCCCTCTGACTGCATACCCCCTCTGACTGCATACTGCATACCCCCTCTGACTGCATACTGCATACCCCTTCTGACGGCATACCCCCTCTGACTGCATACCCTCTCTGAATGCATACCCCTCTGACTGCATACCCCCTCTGACTGCATACCCCCTCTGACTGCATACCCCCTCTGACTGCATACCCCCTCTGACTGCATACCCCCTCTGACGGCATACCCCCTCTGACTGCATACTGCATACCCCCTCTGACTGCATACTGCATACCCCCTCTGACTGCATACTGCATACCCCTTCTGACGGCATACCCCCTCTGACTGCATACCCTCTCTGAATGCATACCCCTCTGACTGCATACCCCCTCTGACTGCATACCCCCTCTGACTGCATACCCCATCTGACTGCATACTGCATACCCCCTCTGACTGCATACCCTCTCTGACTGCATACCCCCTCTGACGGCATACCCCCTCTGACTGCATACCCTCTCTGACTGCATACTGCATACCCCCTCTGACTGCATACCTTCTCTGACTGCATACCCCCTCTGACTGCATACCCCCTCTGACTGCATACTCCCTCTGACTGCATACTGTATACCCCCTCTGACTGCATACTGCATATCCCCTCTGACTGCATACTGCATACCCCCTCTGACTGCATACCCTCTCTGACTGCATACCCCCCCTGAATGCATACCCTCTCTGACTGCATACCCCCTCTGACTGCATACTGCATACCCCCTCTGACTGCATACTGCATACCCTCTCTGATGGCATACCCCCTCTGACTGCATACCCCCTTTGACTGCATACTGCATACCCCCTCTGACTGCATACCCGCTCTGACTGCATACCCCCTCTGACTGCATACTGCATACCCCCTCTGACTGCATATCCCCTCTGACTGCATGCTGCATACCCCCTCTGACTGCACTGCAGGGGAGCTGTAAAAGAGATTAAAATTACTTAATCCCCATACACACCTTCCATGACCCACTTACACACACACACACACACACACACACACACACACACACACACACACACACACACACACACACACACACACACACACACACACACACACACACACACACACACACACACACACACACACACACACACACACACAATGTATATATAAAAACACTAACAGGACTATCATTTTATCACAACCAAATAAAGTTGACCGGCAGCTGATTCGAACCCTCTCAGTGGACACCATGTACAGTAGGAGGCATGGATACTGTGAGACTGTTGCCGTCTTTCAGCTGACTATCCTCTGTATGTTATTTCACTAGTGATCTTGTGTTTTCTGAACTGATTTCTCATGTGCTGGGATTGTCGCGAAGATACGCTCTAAGGCAAACTCACCACTTTCCTTTTAAATCACTGCTTCTCTCTGACAGCACAGTGTGTGTTTGAATGTGTGTGTGTGTGAGAGAGAGAAAAAACACTATATATATATAATATGACATTTGTCTTTATTGTTTTGAAACTTCTGTATGTGTGATGTCTACTGTTAATGTTTATTGTTTACCTTACTTGCTTTGGCAATGTTAACACGTTTCCCATGCCAATAAAGCCCCTTGAATTGAATTGAATTGAATTGAGAGAGAGAGAGAGAGAGAGAGAGAGGGAGAGGCATGCAGGGCTTATATATGCCCCTGTGCAGTGAGCTACATACATATGACGCAGGCACTAACATTCTTAGATTTGATAGAGTCATAATCATGGGACGTTCTGAACCAGGTTGTCATGTTCCCTGTAGCTGTTCTGAACCAGGATGTCATGTTCCCTGTAGCTGTTCTGAACCAGGATGTCATGTTCCCTGTAGCTGTTCTGAAACAGGTTGTCATGTTCCCTGTAGCTGTTCTGAACCAGGATGTCATGTTCCCTGTAGCTGTTTTGAGCCAGGTTGTCATGTTCCCTGTAGCTGTTTTGAACCAGGTTGTCATGTTCCCTGTAGCTGTTCTGAACCAGGATGTCATGTTCCCTGTAGCTGTTCTGAACCAGGATGTCATGTTCCCTGTAGTTGTTTTGAATAAGCTTGTAATGTTCCCTATAGCTGTTTTGAACCATGTTGTCATGTTCCCAGTAGCATTTTTTAACAAGGTTGTCATGTTGCCAGTCGCTCTTTTGAACCAGGTTGTCATGTTCCCTGTAGCTGTTCTGAACCAGGATGTCATGTTGCCTGTAGCTGTTTTGAACCAGGTTGTCATGTTGCCTTTGCTGTTTCAAACCAGGTTGTCATGTTGCCTGTAGCTGTTTTGAACCAGGTTGTCATGTTCCCTGTAGCTGTTTTAAACCAGGTTGTCATGTTGCCTGTAGCTGTTTTAAACCAGGTTGTCATGTTGCCTGTAGATGTTTTGGACCAGATTGTCATGTTCCCTGTAGCTGTTTTGAACCTGGTTGTCATGTTGCCTGTAGATGTTTTGGACCAGATTGTCATGTTCCCTGTAGCTTTTTTGAATCAGGTTGTCATGTTCTCTGAAAAAGTTTTACACCCGAATGTAACGTTCCCTATAGCTGTTTTAAACCAGGTTGTCATGTTCCCTGAAACAGTTTTGACCCCGAATGCCATGTTCCCTGTAGCTGTATTGAACTAGGTTGTCATGTCCCCTGTACCTGACTGATCTGTTTACCATTTTGGTAGGCTAGGAATCTGACTGGTTTAATGTCGGGCCCTCTCTACTGTCTCTCTAAACACACACATACACACGCACACACACACACACACACACACACACACACACACACACACACACACACACACACACACACACACACACACACACACACACACACACACACACACACACACACACCGGAAAGTGGAAATCCCTAAGCCGTCCAAATGAATTTTCTATTCAAATAACATCAGATTAGTTGGCGTTTTTCTTTTTTCCTGCCACAAGTCATCTCATCTACTATGTCATGTCACGCCATTCATTCATTCATTCATTGATTCATCTTCTTTTTTTTCACGTGAAGTACTCATTTGTCATTATTCTGTTTTTTCAGTCTTCAGTGATTAGCCCCACCATGTTGCTCAGTGTGGGTGTTTGTATTATTGCTGCCCAACATCTTAAATTAGACCCTTCGCACCCCGCTGCTGACCCAGTCGCTGAAAGACTATGCTTCTGACGAGATAATCTGCACCTGTTCCTCTTTGCTGTGTGTGTGTGTGTGTGTGTGTGTGTGTGTGTGTGTGTGTGTGTGTGTGTGTGTGTGTGTG
>NC_088244.1:12895738-12898238 GCF_036934945.1 Oncorhynchus masou masou | reverse complement strand
TACTGTGAAACATCACTGCTGTGTTCCTCACCTGGTTTACTGTAAAACATCACTGCTGTGTTCCTCACCTGGCTTACTGTAAAACATCACTGCAGTTTTCCTCACCTGGCTTACTGTAAAACACCACTGCAGTGTTCCTCATCTGACTTACTGTAAAACATTACTGCAGTGTTCCTCACCTGGCTTACTCTAAAACATCACTGCAGTGTTCCTCACCTGGCTTACTGTAAAACATCACTGCAGTGTTCCTCACCTGGCTTACTGTAAAACATCACTGCTGCGTTCCTCACCTGGCTTACTGTAAAACATCACTGCAGTGTTCCTCACCTGGCTTACTGTAAAAAGCAAAACAAAGGCTTAATTAGCGTGCTATATTTCCATCAACCCTGTCTTGTGGATTTGGCCACGTGTTCTCATCCACATCACAATGGATGTTGTCATTAGTCAAACATCTTGGGAAGAATCTTCGGGCATGGCGAATCCAGGCCTGACACTGGTCTGCCATGATGTCATAGCATGCATTATCCATGGCCTGGAGAAGGGTGGCTTGTTCGTGAGGGCTCCTATCATATATCTTCCACCTCCATGTGGAGAAAAAATTCTCAATCATGTTAAGGAAAGGAGAGTATGGGGGTAAGCACAGGGTGGTAAATTGTGGATGGGCCTGAAACCAGCCTTGCACCATTTGAGCATGATGGAACCTGACATTATCCCACACAATGACATAGGTCACGCCATCAGCTCTACAGACCTGATCTAGCTCATCAAGGGAGGTTACATGGAGAGCTGCATTATATGATCCAATACGAGGTCGGCATCTCACCACACCATCATCCAATATAGCCACACACATGTTGTTGGACTCACGTTGTCCAGGTACTTGGATGGTTGCCCTCTGGCCAATGAAATTCCAACCTCTCCTCCTTGTCTTGGTCAGGTTGAAGCCTGGTTGAAGCAGGTTGAAGTAAGAGGAATTTGTGATGGTTTTCATCAGCATCAAGCTCCATCACCTTCTGAAAGACAATTACTGACTAAAATGATATAGACTTTTTAGTGAATCTTCACAACAGGAATCTTGAAACTGAACATACCTGAACATACTCAGTCCTCAGTTACTTCACTCTGTCTGCATTTCTTTCAAAAGGCGCAAGGTATAGCTATTTTAGAGACACCTGGTGCCTTTTCAGCATGCGTGCAATAGACGACAAACTTATGGCTTCCACATTGTTGAATATGTCGTCGTTGTCCAAGATGTGCTGCCGAATTTCTGTAAGGCAAATATAATTTCTGTCCCGAACCAAATTGACCACAGCTCGCTCTTGTTGGTCAGTCAGAATTTTGCCTCTGCCTCCCCTATTTGGCCATCTCAATTCTGCAGGTGAAAATTACATTAAGAACACATTAAGTCACATCACCTACTCTGTGGTACGCATTGGCATGCAGTATACAGTCGTTTGACAATTGAGAGTAGCCTAATGTTTACTGCATGCTGAAGACTTACCGGTTCTCATTGCAGAAAGTTCTGATGATTGAGGCCACGGTTTATCTTCGGAGGTTTGGTTGAATCATTGCAGCTGCCTCAGTCATTGTCATGCCATGATTTACGACATGGTCTACAACTATTGCTCAGAATTCATTGGACACTCTTTGCTGTTGCTGCCGCTGTCTTGGTCCGTGGCCTTGTCCTCTACCACATTCCCCCACACCTCTCAGAAGGGGTGCTTGGTCCGTGTCCTTGTCCTCTATCACGTTCCCCCACACCTCTCAAACGAGGCCCACGACCACCTCTCAGAAGGGGTGCTTGGTCCGTGGCCTTGTCCTCTACCACATTCCCCCACACCTCTCAGAAGGGGTGCTTGGTCCGTGGCCTTGTCCTCTACCACATTCCCCCACACCTCTCAGAAGGGGTGCTTGGTCCGTGTCCTTGTCCTCTATCACGTTCCCCCACACCTCTCAAACGAGGCCCACGACCACCTCTCAGAAGGGGTGCTTGGTCCGTGGCTTGTCCTCTACCACATTCCCCCACACCTCTCAGAAGGGGTGCTTGGTCCGTGGCCTTGTCCTCTACCACATTCCCCCACACCTCTCAAAAGAGGCCCACGACCACCTCTCAGAAGGGGTGCTTGGTCCGTGGCCTTGTCCTCTACCACGTTCCCCACACCTCTCAAAAGAGGCCCACGACCACCTCTCAGAAGGGGTGCTTGGTCCGTGGCCTTGTCCTCTACCACGTTCCCCCACACCTCTCAAAAGAGGCCCACGACCACCTCTCAGAAGGGGTGCTTGGTCCGTGGCCTTGTCCTCTACCACGTTCCCCCACACCTCTCAAAAGAGGCCCACGACCACCTCTCAGAAGGGGTGCTTGGTCCGTGGCCTTGTCCTCTACCACGTTCCCCCACACCTCTCAAAAGAGGCCCACGACCACCTCTCAGAAGGGGTGCTTGGTCCGTGGCCTTGTCCTCTACCACGTTCCCCCACACCTCTCAAAAGAGGCCCACGACCA
>NC_088244.1:12888238-12890738 GCF_036934945.1 Oncorhynchus masou masou | reverse complement strand
GACACGGGAGGATGTCATTCCAAAGATTACACACACACGCACACATTCATGCACATGAACGCACGCGCACACACACAAACACACACACACACACACACACACACACACACACACACACACACACACACACACACACACACACACACACACACACACACACACACACACACACACACACACACACACTCTTGCACACACCGGCACTTGGGAAAATGTGTTACCCATAATTTATTGTTGCAACCAACACAGAATTGAGAAGATATGTGCTACTGACTGTGTGACAGTGATGTCTGAGTGTATTCGGCTGCTAAGGAATGCTGACTGTAGTTTCAACAGTCTCAATCAAACAATGTCAAACAATGGTAAGATGGTAAGATGCTCGTCATTTCCACACAAGTAGTAACAGCATCTCATAAACTTGACAGAGTTTCCACTCAGACTCAGACAATACAATAATCATAATAATATGGTAATTTGACATAAAGTACTTCAGTATGTGGCCCGTGTGGGAATCAAAGCCACAACGCAACTCACAAAGCCATGGGAAATATGTTAAGAAGCATACAAGTGATTAGTGTCTTTGAAGAATGATAAATTATATTTAATATGGAGGAGGATGTCTGATAAATGACTTGTGTCATATGAAACATACGGGGCCTTAAATAATGAGGAATTGGACAGACAGATCTCACAATAATCAAACCGGCATGATCAGACTTAAGCAGTCCACTATTGTCATCTGACAGGCTTTAGATTGATTTAGAGTGGAGCCAACATGCACACACACACACACACACACACACACACACACACACACACACACACACACACACACACACACACACACACACACACACACACACACACACACACACACACACACACACACACACACACACACACACACACACACACACACACACACACACACACACAGAGAGAGAGAGTCATTGTGTGTAATGGTGCTAGGCTAACTTAGCGGTCCTGCTAACACCATTAACTCAGTGAGATTAGCGTTAATTGGATCCTGTCGCTGGTATTGGGGCTCAGAGGCGGAATAAGGCCCTGGGCTGTAGACAGAGTGGGCTGAGCATGACACACACACACACACATACACACACATACACACATACGCACATACACACACATACACACACACATACACAGGGGTACTGGGACTGTGGAGGGAACATGTCCTAGGGCTGTAGACAGAGGCGTTAGAGCGAGGTCAAACTGTGGCAAACTGTGTAAGTGCACGTGTGTGTGTGTGCGTGTGCGTGTGCGTGTGTGTGTGTGTGCGTGTGTGCGTGTGATAACCCTGTAATGACCTGGCCCAGACAGAACCACATCTCAGCCCCTTAGCCCCACATCCCCCCACATCCCCATGTCTCCCATGTCCCCCCACGTCCCCCCACATCCACATGTACCCCCACGTCCCCCCACATCCCCATGTCTCCCATGTCACCCCACGTCCCCCCACATCTCCTCTATCCCCCATACTCTTCCTACTCCAGGGAACTCCTCAGGAAGGGAGAGAAGGAAATATTAATCACAAGGAAAAGAAACAGTTGGAGGAGAGAAGGAATGAGAGTCCCCTTCTCTCTCACCTATGTAATGTCGGGGAGACCCCTCAGGCGTGTAACTATAGGAAGAGAACTAATGGAACATCCACTGCCCTCTACAAAACATTAAGAACACCTTCCTAAAATTGAGTTGCATCCCCCTTTGTCATCAGAACAGTCTCAATATGTTAAAGCATGAACTTTACACGTTGTTGAAAGCGTTCCACAGGGATGCTGGCCCATGTTGACTCCAATACTTCACACAGTTGTGTCAAGTTGGCTGGATGTCCTTTGGGTGGTGGACCATTCTTGATACCCACGGGAAACTGTTAAACTTGAAAAACCCAGTAGCGTTGCAATTCTTGACACAAATTGTTGCACCTGGCACCTACTACTGTACCCCATTCAAAGGCACTTCAATATTTTGTCTTGCCTATTCACCCTCTGAATGGCACACATAAACAATCCATCTTTGGGGCTGCAGCGAAGCATAGTGGTGAGAGCGTTCAACTACCAACCAAAAAGTTGCAAGATCAAATCCCTGAGCTGACAAGGTACAAATCTGTTGTCCTGCCTCTGAACAAGGAAGTTAACCCACTGTTCCTAGGCCATCATTGAAAATAAGAATTTGTTCTTAACTGACTTACCTAGTTAAATAAAATAATTATCCTTAATTTATTTCTACCTTTATCTCTAAATAAATGGCCACCTCTCTTTACCCCTCTCCAGGGTTACTCTGTATGACTACCAGGCGATCTGTAGGATCTTTGCAGAAAGTAGTGACGGTTCCCGTGCACTATTGGACGTGAGTAGGCCATGTTTATAAATGTACCCTTCCAGCAAGCTCACACCCTCTCCAATCTCCAATCTGTTCATGTCCAATCTCCAGAAATCCTGTTAATGTACAGTACGAAGTTAGTGACATTATTTCTCAGTTG
>NC_088244.1:12863238-12885738 GCF_036934945.1 Oncorhynchus masou masou | reverse complement strand
ACTCCTTCCTAATCAGCCTGTGAACCTACTGTATGTTAATGCACACTCTTCCTAATCAGCCTGTGCCTACTGTATGAATGCTACTGTGATGTTTTCCTAATCAGCCTGTGAACCTACTGTATGTTAATGCACACTCTTCCTAATCAGCCTGTGAACCTACTGTATGTTAATGCACACTCTTCCTAATCAGCCTGTGAACCTACTGTATGTTAATGCACACTCTTCCTAATCAGCCTGTGAACCTACTGTATGTTAATGCACACTCTTCCTAATCAGCCTGTGAACCTACTGTATGTTAATGCACACTCTTCCTAATCAGCCTGTGAACCTACTGTATGTTAATGCACACTCCTTCCTAATCAGCCTGTGAACCTACTGTATGTTAATGCACACTCTTCCTAATCAGCCTGTGAACCTACTGTATGTTAATGCACACTCTTCCTAATCAGCCAACTGTATGTTAATGCACACTCTTCCTAATCAGCCTGTGAACCTACTGTATGTTAATGCACACTCTTCCTAATCAGCCTGTGAACCTACTGTATGTTAATGCACACTCTTCCTAATCAGCCTGTGAACCTACTGTATGTTAATGCACACTCTTCCTAATCAGCCTGTGAACCTACTGTATGTTAATGCACACTCTTCCTAATCAGCCTGTGAACCTACTGTATGTTAATGCACACTCTTCCTAATCAGCAACCTACTGTATGTTAATGCACACTCTTCCTAATCAGCCTGTGAACCTACTGTATGTTAATGCACACTCCTTCCTAATCAGCCTGTGAACCTACTGTATGTTAATGCACACTCTTCCTAATCAGCCTGTGAACCTACTGTATGTTAATGCACACTCCTTCCTAATCAGCCTGTGAACCTACTGTATGTTAATGCACACTCTTCCTAATCAGCCTGTGAACCTACTGTATGTTAATGCACACTCTTCCTAATCAGCCTGTGAACCTACTGTATGTTAATGCACACTCTTCCTAATCAGCCTGTGAACCTACTGTATGTTAATGCACACTCTTCCTAATCAGCCTGTGAACCTACTGTATGTTAATGCACACTCTTCCTAATCAGCCTGTGAACCTACTGTATGTTAATGCACACTTGTGAACCTACTATGTTAATGCACACTCTTCCTAATCAGCCTGTGAACCTACTGTATGTTAATGCACACTCTTCCTAATCAGCCTGTGAACCTACTGTATGTTAATGCACACTCTTCCTAATCAGCCTGTGAACCTACTGTATGTTAATGCACACTCTTCCTAATCAGCCTGTGAACCTACTGTATGTTAATGCACACTCTTCCTAATCTGTGAACCTACTGTATGTTAATGCACACTCTTCCTAATCAGCCTGTGAACCTACTGTATGTTAATGCACACTCTTCCTAATCTGTATGCCTGTGAACCTACTGTATGTTAATGCACACTCTTCCTAATCAGCCTGTGAACCTACTGTATGTTAATGCACACTCTTCCTAATCAGCCTGTGAACCTACTGTATGTTAATGCACACTCTTCCTAATCAGCCTGTGAACCTACTGTATGTTAATGCACACTCTTCCTAATCAGCCTGTGAACCTACTGTATGTTAATGCACACTCTTCCTAATCAGCCTGTGAACCTACTGTATGTTAATGCACACTCTTCCTAATCAGCCTGTGAACCTACTGTATGTTAATGCACACTCTTCCTAATCAGCCTGTGAACCTACTGTATGTTAATGCACACTCTTCCTAATCAGCCTGTGAACCTACTGTATGTTAATGCACACTCTTCCTAATCAGCCTGTGAACCTACTGTATGTTAATGCACACTCTTCCTAATCAGCCTGTGAACCTACTGTATGTTAATGCACACTCTTCCTAATCAGCCTGTGAACCTACTGTATGTTAATGCACACTCTTCCTAATCAGCCTGTGAACCTACTGTATGTTAATGCACACTCTTCCTAATCAGCCTGTGAACCTGTTGTTAATGCACACTCTTCCTAATCAGCCTGTGAACCTACTGTATGTTAATGCACACTCTTCCTAATCAGCCTGTGAACCTACTGTATGTTAATGCACACTCTTCCTAATCAGCCTGTGAACCTACTGTATGTTAATGCACACTCTTCCTAATCAGCCTGTGAACCTACTGTATGTTAATGCACACTCTTCCTAATCAGCCTGTGAACCTACTGTATGTTAATGCACACTCTTCCTAATCAGCCTGTGAACCTACTGTATGTTAATGCACACTCTTCCTAATCAGCCTGTGAACCTACTGTATGTTAATGCACACTCTTCCTAATCAGCCTGTGAACCTACTGTATGTTAATGCACACTCTTCCTAATCAGCCTGTGAACCTACTGTATGTTAATGCACACTCTTTCCTAATCAGCCTGTGAACCTACTGTATGTTAATGCACACTCTTCCTAATCAGCCTGTGAACCTACTGTATGTTAATGCACACTCTTCCTAATCAGCCTGTGAACCTACTGTATGTTAATGCACACTCTTCCTAATCAGCCTGTGAACCTACTGTATGTTAATGCACACTCTTCCTAATCAGCCTGTGAACCTACTGTATGTTAATGCACACTCTTCCTAATCAGCCTGTGAACCTACTGTATGTTAATGCACACTCTTCCTAATCAGCCTGTGAACCTACTGTATGTTAATGCACACTCTTCCTAATCAGCCTGTGAACCTACTGTATGTTAATGCACACTCTTCCTAATCAGCCTGTGAACCTACTGTATGTTAATGCACACTCTTCCTAATCAGCCTGTGAACCTACTGTATGTTAATGCACACTCTTCCTAATCAGCCTGTGTTAACCTACTGTAATGTTAATGCACACTCTTCCTAATCAGCCTGTGAACCTACTGTATGTTAATGCACACTCCTTCCTAATCAGCCTGTGAACCTACTGTATGTTAATGCACACTCTTCCTAATCAGCCTGTGAACCTACTGTATGTTAATGCACACTCTTCCTAATCAGCCTGTGAACCTACTGTATGTTAATGCACACTCTTCCTAATCAGCCTGTGAACCTACTGTATGTTAATGCACACTCTTCCTAATCAGCCTGTGAACCTACTCACACTCTTCCTAATCAGCCTGTGAACCTACTGTATGTTAATGCACACTCTTCCTAATCAGCCTGTGAACCTACTGTATGTTAATGCACACTCTTCCTAATCAGCCTGTGAACCTACTGTATGTTAATGCACACTCTTCCTAATCAGCCTGTGAACCTACTGTATGTTAATGCACACTCTTCCTAATCAGCCTGTGAACCTACTGTATGTTAATGCACACTCTTCCTAATCAGCCTGTGAACCTACTGTATGTTAATGCACACTCTTCCTAATCAGCCTGTGAACCTACTGTATGTTAATGCACACTCTTCCTAATCAGCCTGTGAACCTACTGTATGTTAATGCACACTCTTCCTAATCAGCCTGTGAACCTACTGTATGTTAATGCACACTCTTCCTAATCAGCCTGTGAACCTACTGTATGTTAATGCACACTCTTCCTAATCAGCCTGTGAACCTACTGTATGTTAATGCACACTCTTCCTAATCTGTAGCCTGCCTGAACCTACTGTATGTTAATGCACACTCTTCCTAATCAGCCTGTGAACCTACTGTATGTTAATGCACACTCTTCCTAATCAGCCTGTGAACCTACTGTATGTTAATGCACACTCTTCCTAATCAGCCTGTGAACCTACTGTATGTTAATGCACACTCTTCCTAATCAGCCTGTGAACCTACTGTATGTTAATGCACACTCTTCCTAATCAGCCTGTGAACCTACTGTATGTTAATGCACACTCTTCCTAATCAGCCTGTGAACCTACTGTATGTTAATGCACACTCTTCCTAATCAGCCTGTGAACCTACTGTATGTTAATGCACACTCTTCCTAATCAGCCTGTGAACCTACTGTATGTTAATGCACACTCTTCCTAATCAGCCTGTGAACCTACTGTATGTTAATGCACACTCTTCCTAATCAGCCTGTGAACCTACTGTATGTTAATGCACACTCCTTCCTAATCAGCCTGTGAACCTACTGTATGTTAATGCACACTCTTCCTAATCAGCCTGTGAACCTACTGTATGTTAATGCACACTCTTCCTAATCAGCCTGTGACTATGTTTCTTTGGAGAAATGTTTTTAAGCTCATCGTTTTCTTATTGTATAGTCATTTAGAATGTACGTTTACTGTAGACAAGGTCGTTTGCATGTGTAATGAATTAATACAGTGTTCTGTATATCCTTTTTTTAAATCAACTGCAGTACTACCACAAATCACTGAGTGGCAGCAGTGATACATGTAATGAATTTAAAACACCCCTATCAGATAAACTGGATGTAGTCATTGCATAGTGGTTTCACTATGTCTGTAAAAGGAGTGTGCTATTAACATATTTACAGTAGTTTAGAAAATAATGTTTTATTCTAATCTCCAAATGTCTCTCTATCTCTGTCTCTCTCTCTCTCTCTCTCTCTCTCTCTGTGTCTCTCTGTCTCTCTCTCTCTCTCTGTCTCTCTGTCTCTCTCTCTGTCTCTCTCTCTCTGTCTCTCTCTCTCTCTGTCTCTCTCTCTCTCTAGCCCAGAGGGGTGATCGGACCATGTTGGTGCCATGTGATACAGAGTACCCAGCCTTTGTCTCAGAGAGAACCATAAAGGAGACCACTGGGAACATCGACTGTGAGGGATGCATCAAGTACGTCACAGTTTACAAACACACACACACACACACACACACAGCCAATCAAATGCTGTCTATGGTCCTTTATTTCCACTAGTACTGCTGTAAACAGTTAAAATGCACAGTTCATTACATATAGCCAGAGCTGTGGACTCGAGTCACATGACTTGGACTCCTGTCTGACTCGAGTCACACATTTGACCACAGATTTGATGACTTGAGACTGGACTTGGAGCTTCAAGACTCGGGACTCGACTTTGACTTGAGACTGATGACTTGAAATGATCTGGCCAGGTTTTGTAATGTCACTCATTTTGTGGCACAGTCTCCATGGATTAATCGACATGCAGCCAGAGACAGTAGAGCTGCAGCATCACCCTGCAACATATTGGCTAGTGAAACACAATCGGCACTCTTATTGGACTAGCAAACTGTCAATCAACACAGGTCGTGAGCTAGCGAAAGATTGCTGATTTGTTGTAGGCTACAGCTATCGGATCTGGTGCAGCGCAAACGTCAAATTGTAGAGGGAGAGGATTGCCATAATAAATAAATATGCTGTTCGAAAAATGTTTAGTGACCAAGAAAATGTACTGTTACTTTGCAAGCTCACCAGCAATGGGGCAACAATTACTAGCATAGGTCTACTGGCCTTTTGGTATGTAACAATGGCTTAATATTGTTAATTGACTTATGAAGCTTGCACCATAGGCGTGGCTCTTCATTTGCAATCTTCAAACTCCCGCCAGTGGAGAGTGATTTTTTTTCTCTTGTTGAAATTTTGGCTGTTGTTTTCACATTGAAACCCATAGGCCATGTGTTGTAAATATATATCCCATCTAATGCTACAATAATTACAGTTTTTTCCAACTGCTTACACACATTTTCAAAACTGTCTCCCTTTTTTCAAAACTCAACACACAATTCCCAAAACTGCACACACAAAATGCAAAATGCCTCACATCTCCTTCAAAATGTAACACTGCATTCAAAATGCCATAAACACATGTCAGAATGAAGCATTTGCATCAAATGGCAAACACTGCTTTCATAATAGTACATTTTTGGATATACCATGTAAACACTGTTGTTCTAAATCTAAAACTCTTTGGTCTTTCATAGGCTTATATCTACATTTCAATACAATGTTCTACAGTGAAAGTAATCTGCTGAGGGGTAACAAGTACACTGTAAACACCAATGCAATGTAGAAACAGAAAATATTAATTCGGCCAAACATTACTGTTGTTTACAGTAGCATACAACAAAACCATAAACATATGTAAACCAAAAGTATATTCTTTAGAATAGTGTGTGGGGTCCCTGGGGGGACAGTCCAGGAATTGGTGTGTGTGTGTGTGGGGGGGGGGGGGTGCAGTCACCAGTGCTAAGCTTCATCTCTTCTCCGGCCTGGGTCTGGCCACAATACTTCGTCCACATCACAAGATACGTTTTCTCTTGCCAAACATGGAGGGAAGTATCTCCTAGCATGGCGTATCCAACCTTGGACAGGGGCAACCTCTATGTCCCCACATGGAGGGAAGTATCTCCTAGCATGGAGTATCCAACCTTGGACAGGGGCAACCTCTATGTCCCCACATGGAGGGAAGTATCTCCTAGCATGGCATATCCAACCATGGACAGAGGCACCCTCTATGTCCCCACATGGAGGGAAGTATCTCCTAGCATGGAGTATCCAACCTTGGACAGAGGCACCCTCTATGTCCCCACATGGAGGGAAGTATCTCCTAGCATGGAGTATCCAACCTTGGACAGAGGCACCCTCTATGTCCCCACATGGAGGGAAGTATCTCCTAGCATGGAGTATCCAACCTTGGACAGAGACAACCTCTATGTCCCCACATGGAGGGAAGTATCTCCTAGCGTGGAGTATCCAACCTTGGACAGAGGCACCCTCTATGTCCCCACATGGAGGGAAGTATCTCCTAGCATGAAGTATCCAACCTTGGACAGAGGCACCCTCTATGTCCCCACATGGAGGGAAGTATCTCCTAGCATGGAGTATCCAACCTTGGACAGAGACAACCTCTATGTCCCCACATGGAGGGAAGTATCTCCTAGCGTGGAGTATCCAACCTTGGACAGAGGCACCCTCTATGTCCCCACATGGAGGGAAGTATCTCCTAGCGTGAAGTATCCAACCTTGGACAGAGGCACCCTCTATGTCCCCACATGGAGGGAAGTATCTCCTAGCATGGCGTATCCAACCTTGGACAGAGGCACCCTCTATGTCCCCACATGCGTCCTCCATGGCCTGGAGAAGCGTAATGGGTTGGCGATCATACACTTTCCAGCGCCGGCTGAGGAGAATTCCTCTATGGGATTTAGAAAAGGTGAATATGGTGGTAGGTACAAAACTACAAATTGTGGATGGGTGGCAAAGCAGTTTTGGACCAGAACAGCCCGGTGAAAACTAACATTGTCCCATAAAACCACAAATCTAGCAGGCTCCTGATCTGGATCAGGGACAACAAGCATTGTGTAAATTGCATCCAGAAAAGTGAGCATATGGCCGGTGTTGTACGGACCCAGTGTGGCGTTGCGATGGAGGACCCCGTTTTGAGTGATGGCAGCACACATAGTTATATCACCCCCACGCTGTCCGGGGGCATTGGTAAATGCCCTCTGTCCTATTGCATTTCTTCCATGGCGCCTGGTTTTGGTGAGGTTGAAGCCAACCTCATCCACATAAATAAATTCATGGCGAATTACATGGGCATCCAGCTCCAATACTCTCTGTAACAGACAAAAGGATATACAGATGAGTAAATATGGTATGTCTGAAGTACTGGAAGTAGTGTTGCAAACATACCTCTACAAAGTCATGTCGCATATTCTTGACTCTGTCAGAGTTTCTCTCAAATGGCACCTTGTAAAGTTGTTTCATCGTCACTCAGTGCCGTTCGAGGATGCGTTGTATGGTCAACAGGCTTACAGCATTGATGTTGTTAAATATGGTGTCATTCTTCAAGATATGCTCTCTTATCTCTCGAATCCTAATTGCATTGTTGGCCAAAACCATATTTATAATTGCAGTCTCTTGTACATCTGTAAACAAGTGTCCTCGTCCTCCATGATGTCTTTGCATTTCCACTCTGTACAGAATTCAAACACAGTATGTGTTCAGCATAGGAACTGTAAACAATGTACATAAACATGTAGTACAGCATGAAAACCAACCTCATTCATTCAATGTAGTACAGCATGATAACCAACCTCATTCATTCAATGTAGTACAGCATGATAACCAACCTCATTCATTCAATGTAGTACAGCATGATAACCAACCTCATTCATTCAATGTAGTACAGCATGATAACCAACCTCATTCATTCAATGTAGTACAGCATGATAACCAACCTCATTCATTCAATGTAGTACAGCATAATAACCAACCTCATTCATTCAATGTAGTACAGCATGATAACCAACCTCATTCATTCAATGTAGTACAGCATGAAAACCAACCTCATTCATTCAATGTAGTACAGCATGAAAACCAACCTCATTCATTCAATGTAGTACAGCATGAAAACCAACCTCATTCATTCAATGTAGTACAGCATGATAACCAACCTCATTCATTCAATGTAGTACAGCATGATAACCAACCTCATTCATTCAATGTAGTACAGCATGAAAACCAACCTCATTCATTCAATGTAGTACAGCATGATAACCAACCTCATTCATTCAATGTAGTACAGCATGATAACCAACCTCATTCATTCAATGTAGTACAGCATGAAAACCAACCTCATTCATTCAATGTAGTACAGCATGATAACCAACCTCATTCATTCAATGTAGTACAGCATGATAACAATGTAGTACCTCATTCATTCAATGTAGTACAGCATGAAAACCAACCTCATTCATTCAATGTAGTACAGCATGAAAACCAACCTCATTCATTCAATGTAGTACAGCATGATAACCAACCTCATTCATTCAATGCAGTGCAGGAAATGGATGGCTTAGAGTTACAAATGTTTATGCAATACTATGCAGTCATACGTATTTTACAGTACATTACTGTAATGCTAAAATACTCATTATATAGTTGCATACCTGTTCTCATTTCTGAAGGTTCGAATTATGAACGCCACTGTAAATCGACTCAAGTTGGGCTGGACTCTCAGTCCTCTCTCATGGTCAAACCATGTCTGATCACATGATCAACAAGTGTTGCCCTAATCTCATCAGAGATGGCTCTCCTTCCTTCTCTTCTTTGCCCTCGTCCTCTTCTTCTTCTTCCCCTTCCTCTCCCTCCTCCTCCTCTTGCTCTCTGTCCATTGTTGGCATCCATTGTTCAAAACAGGTAATCTGACCTATGACCTATTTATAGTAAAGCAGTGATTGGTTAGTGATCAGTTATGCTATTAGTGTTTGCACATGTGAGGAGTGTGTGTGGTGAATAAGTGTAGCATTTTGATTGGTTGTGTTTGGAAAAGGAAAGCAAGTCCCTTCCTGTTAGATTTTAGTGTTTTAGGTAGAGAATTGTGTGTAGTGTTTCGAAAAAAAAGTGTTTAATGCAATTGACAACTGAGTCAAAGGCTGAGAAATAGCTTATGGTTTTGGATATTTGGTGTGTAGTTTTCCACTTTAAGTGAGAGGTTTCAGAAATCGTGTGACATGAAAATATTTTGTGTGTAAGCAGTTGGAAAAAACTGTAATCGTTCCATTACCTTACTGTTTATTGAAACACCTAGACATTTCTGTTTCACGTTTGATAGGCCTACGATACGTTTTCATTTTATAGCCAATCGTTACTTACTCTGCTCTGAGTGGGCGCGGTGTTTATAGTACACGTGCACCTCCGCAAAAGACTCATGAGGTGGAAGTTCTGTTTATTTCATTCAATGTACAGTTTCCTTTGTTCATGTTCATGTCGGAGTTCCGTGTGTCTGTGTCCTATTTCCCTGTCGTTTTTGTTGTTCGTATTAGGAGCACGCGCGTCTTAGTGCACATAGAAATAGGCTACTGTACGCGACCTGCGCTCCACGTTTTCGACTCAGGGTGTTGAATAAGAGAAAAATGTTGTTACATGTTCGCATGGTGGTGGAATATCATTAATAAACATTACGTCTGATTAAGACGAATGTACAAGTGTAACAATGGATGTGGAAATGTTCTTTACATTGTAGAACCATTATTGGTTGTAATTGCCTATTGGGTAATTGTTTGGTGCTTATTGTGCTTATTATGTAGACCTATTTGGTTTCTCAGATAGGACAGGTTAAAGCCTGATACAGAGGCTGTACCTTTAGGGCTATTGACTGTGTATATTTGTTAAATCTACTTGTATATTGTGTATGATATGGTGCTTTCACCATTGGATCACCAAGAGCTGTAAATAAATCTACACTTGGACCTTGTGACTTGATACTTGCTTGTGACTTTAATAATGGTGACTTGGTCTCACCTCTGCATAGAGCTGATTTTCACAGTTAACAGCCATGGAGGATTCATTGTTTTCCAGTCACACACTTATAGACAAACATAGACCTATACACTCGCATGCCCACGTACATTCACACGTTTATACACACACTCTCAAACACAGTTTAAAATGTGACCACAACACAAGCTGAGGGAGAGCGGAGTAGAAAAAAAGAAAAAAGCTTCCTTTAGAAACGGGGAAATTAGTGTGGTCCCCATTAACAATTTGGGCTTCTCTGTCAGGCAATTGTGGGGTGTTCTCTGAATCACTCCGATGGGCCCTTCATTGCTCCCAGCTGTGGGGCTGCCAAGGAAACTTAGAAGTGTCTCTGTGTGTGTGTGTGTGTGTGTGTGTGTGTGTGTGTGTGTGTGTGTGTGTGTGTGTGTGTGTGTGTGTGTGTGTGTGTGTGTGCGTGTGCGTGTGCGTGTGTGTGTATGTGTGTGTGTTCTCTTTGGCTCTCAGGGTCAGGAGGGTAACCACAGCCCTGGGTGCCAGGATTAAATGCGGGTTGGGGTGCAGTCAGACACACACATGCAGGATATCTGTCACAAGGTATAGCCTTACTAATATTCAAACAGAAGAGAAGTCACCCAGGCAACGAACCCTAAAGCTAATCACACACCACACAGATCCAAGTGAGCCTCTGTGATTGGCTGATCCCAGAGGGCCCAGGTATTTTAGCATTTACAGCCAATGGGTGAGTTATGTCAGGCCTATATTTGAATAAATATGAATAAATCAAAAGCGATGGATTGAATTCTGAACCCTAACTGAGAATCCGCGATTAATATAATCTTATTACATTTATCAGCGACAGGATCGGAAACACACCCACATACACACATACACACACACACGTGCGCACACACACAGACACACAGACACAAACACACACATTAAACATCTGATGATGCTTTGAGAAGAGCACATTGTTGTCAGTAGATGAATAGTTGAAAGCAGTTTGACTTGAGCAGGCACAACTCTCAGTCTAACACAACTAGTCGGTTTCCTATAAATCCTTTTTAAAGCACAATGAATTTGACAAAGTGAAATGGAGTTTTTATTTTGGTTATATGGAATTTTATAGCTCATATTAGTAATAGGGGATGTTGGTAATAAACATCTGGTTCATGTTAGTGGCTGACTGAGAGATGTTCTCTTATTTTCATTGGGACACGTTTTAGCCTGTAGGAAATATATTCTCACAGCTCCACGGCTCTCCTCCACTGAACAACTCTTCAGTGTTTATTTAGTGAACTTTTAGTTTGTTACTTAAGAGCGGATTTGTGTGTGTGTGTGTGTGTTGTCTGTGTGTCGTCTGTGTGTGTGTGCATGTGTTGTCTGTGTGTGTGTGTGTGTGTGTGTGTGTGTGTGTGTGTGTGTGTGTGTGTGTGTGTGTGTGTGTGTGTGTGTGTGTGTGTGTGTGTGTGTGTGTGTGTGTGTGTGTGTGTGTGTGTGTGTGCGCGTGTGTTAAATGAAGCAACTATCATACACCTGCGCTCAGGTTATGGAAGAGGAAACAAAGTGGCTGTAGTTGATATTTTAGGCTACAGAAGTGAATAGTTTTATAGCAGCGATACCACACATCTATTCGCCACAATACACAGGACCATCTATTGTCATCTTCAACTAACTCTGTCCTCTTTGAGAGACGTGTCCTTACGAAGCACATTCTGGTGTAGTCCGTTTAAAACACAAGACTTGAAGATTATCTCTGGTGGCTGTTCCAACTGTACATTGTAAGTCAACAGTAATGTGTATGTTATCAAGTGCACTAAAGTATACATCGTCCATAGTAGACAGGGTTCGTATTTTATACATTTTTACATTTAAATTTGAGTTGTTATCCAGAGTGACTTACAATTAGTGCATTCATTTTAGGATAGCTCGATGAGATAATCACATTTCACAGTCGTAGCCAGTGTTGTAAAATACTTTAAAGTACCACTTAAGGAGTTTTTGGGGGCATCTATACTTTATTTTACTATTTATATTTTTGACAACTTTTATTTTACTTCACTACATCCCTAAAGGAAATAATGTACTTTTAACTACATACATTGTCCTTGACACTGAAAAGTACTCGTTACATTTTCAATGCTTAGAGGGACAGGAAAATAGTCAAATTCACACAGTTAACAGAACATCCCTGGTCATCCCTACTGCCTCTGATCTGGTGGACTCACTAAACAGAACATCCCTGGTCATCCCTACTGCCTCTGATCTGGTGGACTCACTAAACAGAACATCCCTGGTCATCCCTACTGCCTCTGATCTGGTGGACTCACTAAACAGAGAACATCCCTGGTCATCCCTACTGCCTCTGATCTGGTGGACTCACTAAACACAAATGCTTTGTTTGTAAATGATGTCTGACTGTTGGAATGTTCCTCTGGCTTTCCGTGAATTTAAAAACAAGAAAATTGTGCCGTCTGGTTTGCTTAATATAAGGAATTTGCAATGATTTATACTTTTACTTTTGATACTTAAGTATATTTTTGAAATTACATTTACTTTTGATACTTAAATATATTTTAAACCAAATACTTTTAGACTTTTACTCAAGTAAAATTTTACTGGGTGACTTTTACTTTTACTTGAGTCATTATCTATTAAGGTATCTTTACTGTTACTCAAGTATGACAGTTGGGTACCTGTCCCACCACTGGTCGTAGCAAGTACATTTTCCCTCGATAAAGTGGTCACTGCTAATAGGGTTTACAGTATCACGCGGGTGGTACATATAATTCATACATGACCAAGAGTGGTATTTGATAGGGAAGTCATGGTATTCTTTATACTGCATGGTTTATACTGCATGGTTTATACTGCATGATTTATACTGCATGGTTAATACTGCATGATTTATACTGCATGGTTAATAAGGGGTTAGAGCCATGAGAAAGGGCTACTTATTGCTTCAATGACACTTTTCTCCTCTGACTCCAACGCTGTGTGTTTGTGTGTTTGTGTGTGTCAGAAACACACAGTTCTGTGTGTTTGTGTATCAGAAACACACCGTTCTGTGTGTTTGTGTGTGTCAGAAACACACAGTTATGTGTGTTTGTGTGTGTCAGAAACACACAGTTCTGTGTGTTTGTGTGTGTCTGAAATACACTGTTCTGTGTGTTTGTGTGTGTCAGAAATACATCATTCTGTGTATTTGTGTGTGTCAGAAGCACACCGTTCTGTGTGTGAGTGTGTGCAGAGGTGGGAAAAGTACTCAATTGTGGTGCTTGAGTAAAAGTAAAGATAACTTAATATAAAATGTCTCAAGTGAAAGTCACCCAGTAAAATACTACTTGTGTAAAAGTCTAAAACTCTCTGGTTTTAAATGTACTTAAGTACAGAGGTGGAAAAAGTACTCAATTGTCATACTTGAGTAAAAGTATAAAGTAAAAGTAAATGCTATACATCAAATTCCTTTTATTTAGCAAACCAGATGGTACAATGTCCTTTTTTATGACTGTTTTTGACAGCCGGGGGACACTTCAACACTCAGACATCATTTACAGACAACCAGGGGAACACTCCAACACTCAGACATCATTTACAGATAGTCAGGGGAACACTCCAACACTCAGACATCATTTACAGATAGCCAGGGGAACACTCCAACACTCAGACATCATTTACAGACAGCCAGGGGAACACTCCAACACTCAGACATCATTTACAGACAGCCAGGGGAACACTCCAACACTCAGACATCATTTACAGACAGCCAGGGGAACACTCCAATACTCAGACATCATTTACAGACAGCCAGGGGAACACTCCAACACCCAGACATCATTTACAGACAGCCAGGGGAACACTCCAACACTCAGACATCATTTACAGACAGCCAGGGGAACACTCCAACACTCAGACATCATTTACAGACAGCCAGGGGAACACTCCAACACTCAGACATCATTTACAGACAGCCAGGGGAACACTCCAACACTCAGACATCATTTACAGACAGCCAGGGGAACACTCCAACACCCAGACATCATTTACAGACAGCCAGGGGAACACTCCAACACTCAGACATCATTTACAGACAGCCAGGGGAACACTCCAACACCCAGACATCATTTACAGACAGCCAGGGGAACACTCCAACACCCAGACATCATTTACAGACAGCCAGGGGAACACTCCAACACTCAGACATCATTTACAGACAGCCAGGGGAACACTCCAACACTCAGACAAAGGAAGCATTTGTGTTTCGTGAATCCACCAGATCAGAAGCTGTAGGGATTACCGGGGATGTTCTCATGATAAGAGTGTGAATTGAACCTTTTTCCTGTCCTGCTAAGCATTCACATTGTAACTAGTACTTTTGGGTGTCATGGAAAACGTATGGAGTAAAAGCACACCATTTTCTTTAGGAATGTAGTGAAGTAAAAGTAATCAAAAATTTAAATAGTAAAGTAAAGTATAGATACCCCAAAAAACTAATACTTTAAAGTATTTTTACTTAAGTATTTTACACCACTGAGTGTGTGTACACACATACAGTGGGGTCTGAAATGATTGACACCCTTGAAAAAGATTAGCAAAATGACTGTATCAAATAAATTATTTAAATGCTGAGCTATATTGTATGCTCCAAAAAATGTGAGATTTTGTAACCTGTTAAACTCTGAGCGGTTGTTTTGGACCTGGTACCTGATCCTCGGAGCTTTAAGTTGTACCCACTCAGTCAATTTCAGTCAGAAAAAAGAAAGGGACATATCATTCCAAAGCTACAGCACTTGTCTTTTTACTGCTGGCGATGTCATTGTTACAGGATAACTTCAAAGCCCCAATCGCCACGGTCATTTTATGACATAAGGCTTGAAAATCCTTTCAGCCATTTTCGCACAGATCAAACGCATCTGGTTTCAAGTGGCCAAGTCACGCCATGTGATCTTCTGCTGCGATCTAGTGGACGAACTGGAAATCATACATGAGATCAGATTCCACCAGTGAAAGGTTACGACTTCAGCTATCTCCTCATATGTACATTCCTTTAAGACAAAACACGAAGACATGGCACTTTGCACAAGCCCTGCACTTTTAAAATGTCTGTGTTCCTATGGGAATTTATGCATGTTTTAGTGTGACTACAAATTTCAGTTAATTATTATAGCTCTCGTCTTTGGCCAATCAGTGTCATTTTGTAAATGCCGGATCTCTATGACAACACGCATCATTTCCCCATGTTTCCTCAAAATCGGCCCAGTGCTGTCTGAGATATTGCGTGAGACTAATGAACATACAAACATACATACGGATGGAGAACGATCCACAGCCCCCTTCCCGATTTCATCGCGGGGGACAATAATGACATTAAAATTATTTTAGAGCTTTTTAATGGAAGTTAAAAAACATTCAGTTTTGCCAAAACACTGAATATATTCCATTGCCTGTTTGTCTACATTGGGTAAATGTAATGTAATGTAATGTAATGTAATGTAGACATCAATAGAGAAAATGGAAATTACTATGAAATAATAAAATATTTCAGTTGTGTATATGACTTAGTATATATTTGATGAATTATTATTTTCACTCCTTAAAGTCATCATCTTATCTCTGATCAGGCAGAAGCAGCAAGCCAGCTAGACAACGTTCTCTCTGTGCTCCAAATACTGTACTGTACATCCTCGTTAGATAGGCAAGCCTGCCTAAGTATGCTGCAGAGCTGTCTGACAAAATAATGTACTAGTTCTTCAAAGTAGATAAGGCATACTTTCACGAACTGTCTCTATCCTTCTCTCTCCTTGTGTTTGTACATTCCTCTCTCATGCGGTCTGTGTGTATCTAACATAAAGTAGCAGGCGTAAAAGTTTATCCATCTCTGTCTGAGCCAGAAAGAATAGGCGCAATGGATTATTGTAGTCATTGTAGCTAAACTAGTTTGAATATTTGCTGAGTGAAAAGTCCCTTCAGCCCAGCGTCCCACATAAGTTCTTGACTTGATTTCTGTCATTAATGATTTGATTTCTGTCTAGAGAAACAGAGCGTTTGGCTCACAAAAAAATAGAACTAAATGGAATTCAAATGATTGAACCAACATTGATCAACAACTAAAAAACAACATATTAGTTCATCACTCAGCGCCAGCATGTTTAAAGCGCCACCATTTATTATTTGTATTTGTTTTTGGATCATTGGTGACATATTTTATTTCAAATCTAGACTATCAAATGTCTTTTTCCCAAACATGGAGACAATTTGGGAACCAACCCTCCCCGCAAAATAAAGAAAATATATACACACAGTGCCTTCAGAAAGTATTCATACCCCTTTACTTATTCCACATTTTGTTGTGTTACAGCATGAATTCAACATTTATTAAATATTATTATTTTTTATCATCCATCCACACACAAAACCCTATCATGACAAATTGAAAACATGGTTTTAGAAATGGTTTTAGAAATGTTTATTTATTTATTGAAAATTAAATATAGAAATAAATTAAATATAGAAATATCTCATTTACATAATTATGAGCCAATACGTGTTAGAATCATCTTAGGCTCACAGCTGCAATCTCTGCCGATCTGGTTAAGTCTCTAAAAGCTTTGCACACTTGGATTGTACAATTGTACAAAATTTTATTTGTTTAATTCTTCAAGCTCCCTCAAGTTGGTTGTTGATCATTGCTAGACAGCCATTTTCAATCTTGCCATAGGTTTCCAAGCTGATTTAAGTCAAAACTCTAACTAGGCCACTTAGCAACATTCAATGGTAAACAACTTCAGTGTATAATTGGCCTTGTGTTGTAGGTTATTGTCCTGCTGAAAGGTGAATTTGTCTCCTAGTGTCTGTTGAGAAGCAGACTGAATGAACTGCTCCTCTATCCTCTGTCTTTCCAGCATTGCTCTATTCCATTTATTTTGATCCTGAAAAACTCCCTAGTTCTTGTGGATAACATGATGCAGCCACCATGCTTGAAAATATGAAGAGTGGTGCTCAGGGATGTGTTGTATTGGATTTGCCCCAATCATAACACTTTGTATTCATTTGTAGTTAATTTCTTTGCCACATGTTTTCCAGCATTACTTTAGTGCCTTATTGCAGGATGCATGTTTTGGAATATTTTTATTCTATACAGACTTCCTTCTTTTCACTCTGTCATTTAAGTTAGTATTGTGGAGTAACTACAATGTTGTTGATCCATCCTCAGTTTTCTCCTATCAGAGCCATTAAACTCTGTAACTGTTTTAAAGTCATCAATTGTCTCGTGGTGAAATCCCTGAGTGGCTTCCTTCCTCTCCAGCAACTGAGTTACGAATGATACCTCTATCTTCGTAATTGAATGTGTGGTGAGGTAGTCATTCAAAAATCATGTTAAACACTATGCACACAGAGTAAAGCCATGCAACTTATTATGTGAGTTGTTAAGCAAATTTGAATACTAAATTGTCTCAATACATTTCAGCTGTTCATTATTTTTTTTATTTTTTTTTATAAAAACATAATTCCACTTGGACATTATGGGGTATTGTGTAGGACAGTGACACAACATCTACATTTAATCAATTTTAAATTCAGGCTGGAACACAACAAAATGTGTAAACAGTCAAGGGGTGTGAATACTTTCTGAAGGCTCTGTATACAGTGCAGTGCATTTGGGAAGTATTTAGACACCTTCACTGGGCACCATAAAGGACTGATTGGTGGAGTGCTGCAGAGATGGTTGTCTTTCTGGAAGGTTCGCCCATCTGCAAAGAGGAACTCTAGATCTCTGCCAAAGTGACCATCGGGTTCTTGGGCACCTCCCTGACCAAGGCCCTTATCCCCCGATTGCTCAGTTTGACCGGGCTGCCAGCTCTAGGAAGAGTTTTGGTGGTTCCAAACTTCTTCCATTTATTAATGATGGAGGCCAATGTGTTCTTGGAGACCTTCAATGCTGCATTTTTTGATGCCCTTCCCCAGATCTGTGCCTCGACACAATCCTGTCTCAGAGCTCTATGGATAATTCCTTCGACCTCATGGCTTGGTTTTTGCTCTAACGTGCACTGTCAACTGTGGGACCTTAAATAGACAGGTGTGTGCCTTTCCATATCATGTCCAATCAATTGAATTTACCACAGGTGGACTCCAATCAAGTTGTAGAAACATCTCAAGGATGATCAATGTAAACAGGATGCACCTGAGCTCAATTTCATAAATGCTTATGAAAATAAGGCATTCCTGTTTTTGTTTTCTACACATTTGCAAACATTTCACAAAACCTGTTTTCACTTTGTCATTATGGGGTATTGTGCGTAGAATGCTGAGGAAATGTTTTTATTTAATCCATTTTAGAATAAGGCTGTAACGTAACAACATGTGGAAAAGGTCAAGGTGTCTGAATACTTTCGAAGGCACTGTATATATATAATATATGCATGTATTTTTGTGCTTTTCTTTGCATGCTGTTGCTCTGGCTCTGTAATTGAATCCCACACCTGTATTGGAATCCAAAGGTTCTTACCTTTCTAACGGTGGTAAGCATGTGTTTGTAGGACTTATAGTTTTGAAACAGTTTTGAAACAGAAATGTATCTAATGTTTCAGCCTCCTGTCAGAGGCAACAGGTTTTTTGTCAAAATGTCCTGCTACTGGGTAAAGTTCATGATGCCTTTGACCTTAACAAGGGTCCAAGGACCAGTGAAATAGCCCCTTAACATCGAAGATCCAACACCATATTTTACAGTTGTTATGGGGTTATTTTCTGCTCATGCGTTCCCATTTTGACGACCAAACCCACCACTTGTGCTTTGGACAAAGAGCTCTAGTTTCATGTAATCCAACAAATGTAAACGAACCAGTGCTTTGGTCAGATTACATGAAAATAGAGCTCTTTGATACACTGGGCTGAGTTAGAATAGGTTAGGCTCGGCTGGGTTAGACTGGGCTGAGTTGGACTGGGCTTGGTTAGACTGGGCTGAGTTAGAATAGGTTAGGCTGGGCTGGGTTAGACTGGGCTGAGTTAGAATAGGTTAGGCTGGGCTGGGTTAGACTGGGCTGAGTTAGAATAGGTTAGGCTGGGCTGGGTTAGACTGGGCTGAGTTGGACTGGGCTTGAATAGACTGTGCTGAGTTAGGTTAGGATGGACTGGGCTTGAATAGACTGTGCTGAGTTAGGTTAGGATGGACTGGGCTTGAATAGACTGCGGGCCTCTAAAACTAGACTGGGCTGAGTTAGGGTAAACTGGGTTGGACTGGGTTAGACTGTGCTGAG
The DNA here is from genome assembly GCF_036934945.1 of Oncorhynchus masou masou. NCBI lineage: Eukaryota > Metazoa > Chordata > Actinopteri > Salmoniformes > Salmonidae > Oncorhynchus > Oncorhynchus masou. Next base: position 12,866,334 of record NC_088244.1, on the reverse strand, counting down.
TTAGGGTAACTGGGTTGGACTGGGTTAGACTGGGTTGAGTTAGGGTAAACTGGGTTGGACTGGGTTAGTCTGGGCTGAGTTAGGGTAACTGGTTTGGACTGGGTTAGACTGCTCTGAGTTAGGGTAACTGTCTTGGACTGGATTAGACTGCTCTGAGTTAGGGTAACTGGTTTGGACTGGGTTAGACTGCTCTGAGTTAGGGTAACTGGCTTGGACTGGGTTAGACTGCTCTAAGTTAGGGTAACTGGGTTGGACTGGGTTAGTCTGGGCTGAGTTAGGATAAACTGGGTTGGACTTGGTTAGTCTGGGCTGAGTTAGGGTAACTGGGTTGGACTGGGTTAGACTGAGCTGAGTTAGGATAAACTGAATAGACTGTGCTGAGTTAGGTTAGGATGGACTGGGCTTGAATAGACTGTGCTGAGTTAGGTTAGGATGGACTGGGCTTGAATAGACTGTGCTGAGTTAGGTTAGGATGGACTGGGCTTGAATAGATTGTGCTGAGTTAGGTTAGGATGGACTGGGCTTGAATAGACTGTGCTGAGTTAGGTTAGGATGGACTGGGCTTGAATAGACTGTGCTGAGTTAGGTTAGGATGGACTGGGCTTGAATAGACTGTGCTGAGTTAGGTTAGGATGGACTGGGCTTGAATAGACTGTGCTGAGTTAGGTTAGGATGGACTGGGCTTGAATAGACTGTGCTGAGTTAGGTTAGGATGGACTGGGCTTGAATAGACTGTGCTGAGTTAGGTTAGGATGGACTGGGCTTGAATAGACTGTGCTGAGTTAGGTTAGGATGGACTGGGCTTGAATAGACTGTGCTGGACAGGGATTTTTTTGCAATTGCTATCCTTGGGCAGCGTGTTTTTGGGTCGTCTAGTCCAAACAGTGTAAACTGTTTTTTTTTATATAAATTCATTTTCGGGATGGAAAAACACTTTCAGTGTAAACTTAAGACTTAAAGAAGATGTAAAGTTTGTAGAAAATATAATGGAGCTACATAATATAATCTTTGAGAACTAACAATAACCAAAATAAAATCTAGACAATCAGTGAAAATTCCCCAAACAATGAATTTAGCAGTATAGATTTTGTTATTATGTTTGAGCAAAATGCATAGAGTTGCAGGGAGTTTGCTTTAAAACGGCTAAATTTTATATTTGCTCCATGACATAACGTGTAGAATCGTAGATAATTAGCTTTCAAACTACAAACATGTCTCTCAGCTCCATGTAGAATTGCAGGAAATTTCTCTGCACAGCTAAGATGGGGGCCTCTAAAACTAGACTGGGCTGAGTTAGGGTAAACTGGGTTGGACTGGGTTAGACTGTGCTGAGTTAGGGTAACTGGGTTGGACTGGGTTAGACTGGGCTGAGTTAGGGTAAACTGGGTTGGACTGGGTTAGTCTGGGCTGAGTTAGGGTAACTGGGTTGGACTAGGTTAGACTGCTCTGAGTTAGGGTAACTGGGTTGGACTGGGTTAGACTGCTCTGAGTTAGGGTAACTGGGTTGGACTGGGTTAGACTGCTCTGAGTTAGGGTAACTGTCTTGGACTGGGTTAGACTGCTCTGAGTTAGGGTAACTGGCTTGGACTGGGTTAGACTGCTCTAAGTTAGGGTAACTGGGTTGGACTGGGTTAGTCTGGGCTGAGTTAGGATAAACTGGGTTGGACTTGGTTAGTCTGTGCTGAGTTAGGGTAACTGGGTTGGACTGGGTTAGACTGAGCTGAGTTAGGATAAACTGGGTTGGACTTGGTTAGTCTGGGCTGAGTTGGAGTAACTGGGTTGGACTGGGTTAGTCTGGGCTGAGTTAGGGTAACTGGGTTGGACTGGGTTAGACTGCTCTGAGTTAGGGTAACTGGGTTGGACTGGGTTAGTCTGGGCTGAGTTGGAGTAACTGGGTTGGACTGGGTTAGACTAGGGTATGTTAAGCTGGAGAGGCTGAATACTTAGTCAGGCTACTTTCCTCTGAAGGTTCTTTTGCGGAGATCCTGTATTCGTGCATGCGTGTGTGCAGGCGAGCGTGCGTGCGTGTCTCCTCTCCTTTGAGGAGATGCACTAGTGATAAATGCATTACAGTGAGACACATAAATCACAGTCGGTGGAAAAGAGAGGAGGTCAGAGAGAAAGACAAAGAGAGAGTGAGAGAGAAAGAAGAGATCATCTTTACGGCCTCTCCTGTTCATAAACCCTATGCTGAGACATAAATCACTAACCAGGAGGCCAGATCAGACAGTGTCTCCTCGGCCAGTTAAACCCAGCCATGGGAAGATCTGGAACTCGAGGAACTGGAGTCTGCTTCCCATTTCTCTCCTTTGGAGTGTTTTATATTCTGCAACACTTCATCGGTGAGGGCCTTGGATGGGCCGTGTGTGTGTGTGGGGGGGGGAGGTTGTATATGTATATGTGCCTTTGCGTGCGTGTGTGTGCGTGTGCATGTGCGTGTGCATGTGCGTGTGTGTACAACACACCGAGACAAGGCATTTTTTTTGACACATGCCCATTGGAATCTTTTCAAAGTGTCCCCCTATTACACTGGTACTGTAATACATATTCATGGTCAATCTGAAGTGTACATCTCGCTCTCTCTCCCCTCCATCTCTCTCTCTTTCTCCTCCATCTATCTCTCTCTCTTTCTCCTCCATCTATCTCTCTCTCATTCTCCTTCATCTCTCTTTCCCCTCCATCTCTCTCTTTCTCTTTAATCTCTCTCTCTTTCTCCTCCATCTCTCTCTTTCTCCTCCATCTCTCTCTTTCTCCTCCATCTCTCTCTCTTTCCCCTCCTTCTCTCTATTTCTCCTCCATCTCTCTCTCTTTCCCCTCCATCTCTCTCTTTCTCTTTAATCTCTCTCTCTTTCTCTTCCATCTCTCTCTTTCTCCTCAATCTCTCTCTCTTTCCCCTCCATCTCTCTCTTTCCCCTCCATCTCTCTATTTCTCCTCCATCTCTCTCTCTTTTTCACCCTTTCCCTTCCTCTGTGTTTTCCTATTGGCAGATCATTTGTGATCCAGCAGATTCCCAGCAGTAATCTCTTCATGGTGGTGGTAGACAACAAGTGTGACTGTTCTGATGCTGCTCCAATCACCATGGACCCCATCGAGAT
>NC_088244.1:12858238-12860738 GCF_036934945.1 Oncorhynchus masou masou | reverse complement strand
TTCTGCCACCCCTTCCACCCAGAGGTAACCAAACCCAACCACATCACAACCTAACCTTCTGCCACCCCTTCCACCCAGAGGTAACCAAACCCAACCACATCACAACCTAACCTTCTGCCACCCCTTCCACCCAGAGGTAACCAAACCCAACCACATCACAACCTAACCTTCTGCCACCCCTTCCACCCAGAGGTAACCAAACCCAACCACATCACAACCTAACCTTCTGCCACCCCTTCCACCCAGAGGTAACCAAACCCAACCACATCACAACCTAACCTTCTGCCACCCCTTCCACCCAGAGGTAACCAAACCCAACCACATCACAACCTAACCTTCTGCCACCCCTTCCACCCAGAGGTAACCAAACCCAACCACATCACAACCTAACCTTCTGCCACCCCTTCCACCCAGAGGTAACCAAACCCAACCATATCACAACCACACCACAACCTAACCTCCTGCCACCCCTTCCACCCAGAGGTAACCAAACCCAACCACATCACAACCACATCACAACCATAGACCAACCTAACCTCCTGCCACCCCTTCCACCCAGAGGTAACCAAACCATAACCATTCCCCAACCACACCACAACTACACAATAACTTGACCGTAGCTTCACCATACTGTAACAATGGATTAAACCTTTGCTGGGCCATGAATTAATCTCTCTCTGACTCTCTCTCTCTCTATCTCTCTCTCTCTATCTCTCTTTCTTTCTCTTTCTCTATCTCTCTCTGTCTCTCTCTCTCTCTCTGTTTCTCTCTCTCTTTCTTTATCTTTCTCTCTCTCTCTCTCCATCTCACTTTCTCTTTCTCTTGCTGCAGGAGAACTCTATGGAGTGTGGAGGAGCTCTCAACCTCTCCCCATCACTAATGGCAACACTGCTCTGCCTGCTGCTGGTGCTGTTTCCTAGGTGACCAGGGCTAGCCACGCCCCCCAATCCCAGGCTTGGCTGGGATTGGCTCGGCTCGGCATGCAAATGAATCCCTGACTACGCCACAGATCATTTAAAAAAATCACAAACTAACCCCTTGCCCTTCCCCTAGCCCCCCCGAGCCCTCCCCCTAGCCCTCCCCTGGCTCTAGCCTTCTCCTACCCTTTCCCCAAGCCCTTCCCCTAGCCCTTCCCCTAGCCCTCCCACTAGCTCTCCCCCTTGCCCTTCACCAAATACCACCCCCTAGGCCTTCCCCAAAGCCCTCCCCCTAGCCCTCCCCTAGCCCTTCCCCAAAGCCCTTCCCCTAGCCCTCCCCAAGCCCTTCCCCTAGCTCTTCCCCTCCCCTAGCCCTTCCCCATGCCCTCCCCTAGCTCTTCTCCTAGCAATTCCCCTAGCTCTTCCCCTAGCTCTTCCCCTAGTGCTTCCCCTAGCCCTCCCTCTAGCCCTTCCCCTAGCCGTCCCCCTAGCCCTCCCCCTAGCCCTTCCCCTAGATTTTCCCCTAGCCCTTCCCATAGCCCTCCCCTAGCCCTCCCCTCCCGCTAGCCCTTCCCTTAGCTCTTCCCCTAGCCTTTCCCCTAGCCCTCACCTAGCCCTTCCCCTAGTCCTCCCCCTAGCCCTTCCCATAGCCCTCCCCTAGCCCTCCCCTCCCGCTAGTCCTTCCGCTAGCCCTTCCCTTAGCTCTTCCCCTAGCCTTTCCCCTAGCCCTCACCTAGCCCTTCCCCAAGCCCTCCCCCAGCCCTTCCCCGAGCCATTCCCCTAGCCCTTGCCCTAGCCCAACCTCAAATACCACCCCCTAGCCCTTCCCCAAAGCCCTCCCCCTAGCCCTTCCCCTAGTCTTTCCCCTCACCCTTCCCCTAGCCCTTCCCCTAGTCTTTCCCCTAGCCCCCCCTTGCTCTTCCCCTTGCCCTTCCCCGAGCCTTCCCCTCCCACTAGCCCTTCCCCTAGCCCTTCCCCTAGCTCTTCCCCTAGACTTTCCCCGAGCCCTCCCCTAGCCCTTCCCCAAGCCCTCCCCCTAGCCCTCCCTCTCGCCCTTCCCCTAGCTTTTCTCCTAGCCCTTCCCCTAGCTCTTCCCCTAGCCTTTCCCCTAGCCTTCCTCCAAGCCCTCCCTCTAGCCCTTCCCCTAGCCGTTCCACTATCCGTTCCCCTAGCCCTTCCCCTAGCCCTCCCCTAGCTCATCCCCAAGTCCTTCCCCTAGCCCTTCCCCTAGCCCTCCCTCTAGCCCTTCCCCTAGCCATTCCCATAGCCCTTCCCCTAGCCCTCCCTCTAGCCCTTCCCCTGGTCTTTCCCCTAGCCTTCCCCCTGGCCCCAGCGCTTCCCTGAGCCATTCCCCTAGCCCTAGCCTTTCCCCTAGCCCTCCCCAACCCTTTCCCCTAGCCTTTCCCCTAGCTTTTCCCCTAGCCCTCCCCTAGCCCTTTCCCTAGCCCTTCTCCTAGCCTTTCCCCTAGCCCTTCCTCTAGACCTTCCCCTAGCTCTAGCATTTCCCCTAGCTCTCCCCCTAGCCGTTCCCCTAGCCCTTAGCCCTCGCTCGAACAATTCCCCTAGCCGTTCCACTAGCCCTC
>NC_088244.1:12803238-12853238 GCF_036934945.1 Oncorhynchus masou masou | reverse complement strand
CCCATCTGAAGTTTGCAAGAGAGCATTTGGATGATCCAGAAGAAGATTGGGAGAATATCATATGGTCAGATGAAACCCAAATATAACTTTTTGGTAAAAACTCAACTCGTCGTGTTTGGAGGACAAAGAATGCTGAGTTGCATCCAAAGAACACCATACCTACTGTGAAGCATTGGGGTGGAAACATCATGCTTTGGGGCTGTTTTTCTGCAAAGGAACAAGGACGACTGAACCGTGTAAAGGAAAGAATGAATGGGGCCATGTATCGTGAGATTTTGAATGAAAACCTCCTACCATCAGCAAGGACATTGAAGATGAAACATGGCTGGGTCTTTCAGCATGACAATGATCCCAAACACACCGCCCGGGCAACGAAGGAGTGGCTTCGTAAGAAGCATTTCAAGGTCCTGGAGTGGCCTAGCCAGTCTCCAGATCTCAACCCCATAGAAAATCTTTGGAGGGAGTTGAAAGTCCGTGTTGCCCAGCAACAGCCCCAAAACATCACTGCTCTAGAGGAGATCTGCATGGAGGAATGGGCCAAAATACCAGCAACAGTGTGTGAAAACCTTGTGAAGACTTGCAGAAAACGTTTGACCTCTGTCATTGCCAACAAAGGGTATATAACAAAGTATTGAGATAAACTTTTGTTATTGACCAAATACTTATTTTCCACCATAATTTGCAAATAAATTCATTAAAAATCCTACACTGTGACTTTCTGAATTTTGTTTTCTCATTTTGTCTTTCGTAGTTGAATTGTACCTATGATGAAAATTACAGGCCTCTCTCGTCTTTTTAAGTGGGATAATTTGTACAATTGGTGGCTGACTAAATACTTTTTTACCCCACTGTATATCCTCCAAACACTGGCTTCGAGGGCATTATCACTTTTATATAACGGTTAACCAACATGCTCAAATAATGATTGACATATTTTAATTAAAAACGTTTTTTGGTTTAATATTTTCATACCACTTCAACCTTCCACAAGATATAGTCCCGACACAAATCTAGGGTTGCTACCCAAGCCGGCTGGTTGTTTGTTCAATCGATTGCCAGAGACCCAGTCGTTCAGTCTTTTTGTTCTGTATCTATGGACGCGACCCAGTCGTTCGTTCTAAATATTTCATTGCCATACTGGCTGGCAACGTTCTTATCCCTTGCCTGTTAGCTATCAAACTGCCAGCTGATTCATGATTTCGACTGCCTGTCTGTCTCTTCCCAACTCCCAACCCCTACACGTTAATTACTATGGGATAGCATGAGATTGAATTTGAATATTGAAACAATGTTGCAAATGTCGGAGAGACAGACAGCAAGGTTTATACAAATCTCCGCTGTTGAAAACTAAATGTCAGTGTAAAGATAATGTCAAGTTGCTTTTTATAGTGGAGATCAAGTTTATAACTTCCCTGCCTGGGCTGATAAGACAGTGGATTGTGTAGTCAGATGGGAGTAAACAAAGTAAATAGGCCTTTTAACATCATAGATTTAGCCGGTGGTAACTTGTCCAATGGACACTGGCTGAAATGCGGTATTAACCAATCAGCATTCAGGATTAGACCCACCCATTGTATTGTGACATATAGCTAAGTACCAAAATAAAGGAAACACCAACATAAAGTGTCTTAATAGGGTGTTGGGACACCACCAGCCAGAACAACTTAAATGCACCTTGACATGGATTTTGTTGACTGTGGAAAATGCTGTCTCAGGCGTCGCTCGAGAATCTGCCATAAGTGTTGGGTTGAGATATGAGATTTTAATGTTTTATTTATGTAGCCTTTATTTAACTAGACAAGTCAGTTACTAAAAACAAATTCTTATTTGCAATGATGGCCTACATGATTTTCATGCTCATCAAACCATTCAGTACCCACTCGTGTCATGTGGATGGGGATATTGTCATGCTATGGGGAAATAGCCAGGGTGGCCAAAATAATGGTCTGACCAATATTTTCTTACATGACCCTAAGCATGATGGGATGTTAATTGCTTAATTAACTCAGGAACCACATCTGTGTGGAAGTACCTCCTTTCAATATACTTTGAATCCCTCATTTATTTGTGTTTCCATTATTTTGGCAGTTACCTGTACATCCACGCACAACACAAACACAGCCGTGCACCCAGTGACACGAGCCTACCAGACGAGCTAAATGCCTTTTATGCTTGCTTTGAGGCAAGCAACACTGAAGCATGCACAAGAGCACCAGCTATTCTGGATGACTGTGTGAAAACGCTCTCGGTAACAGATGGGAACAAAACCTTTAAACAGGTCAACATTCACAAAGCCACTGGGCCAGACGGATTACCAGGACATGTACTCAAGCATGTGCAGACCAACCGTCAAGTGTCTTCACTGACATTTTCAACTTCTCCCTGACCGAGTCTGTAATGCCTACATGTTTCAAGCAGACCACCATAGTCCCTGTGCCCAAGAACACTAAGGTAACCTGCCTAAATGATTACCACCCATGGCACTCACGTCGGTAGCCATGAAGTGCTTTGAAAGGCTGGTCATGGCTCACATCAACAGCATCCTCCCGGACACCCTGGACCGACTCCAATTCACATACTGCCCCAACAGATCCACAGATGACGCAATCTCAATCCCACTCCACACAGCCCTTTTGTCACCTGGACAAAAGGAACACCTATGTGAGAATGTTGTTCATTGACTACAGCTCAGCGTTCAACACCATAGTGCCCACGAAGCTCATCACTAAGCTAAGGACCCTGGGACTAAACACCTCCCTCTGCAACTAGATCCTGGACTTCCTGATGGGCCGCACCCAGGTGGTAAGAGTAGGCAACAACATGTCTGCCACGCTGATCCTTAACTCTGGGTCCCCTCAGGGGTGTATACTTAGTCCCCAAACACGACTCCAACACCATCATTAAGTTTGCTGATGACACAACAGTGGTACAGTGGTAGGCCTGATAACCGACAAAGATGAGACAGCCTATAGAGAGGAGGTCAGAAAACAGGCAGTGTGGTGCAAGGACAACAACCTCTCCCTCAATGTGACCAAGACATAGGAGCTGATCGTGGACTACAGGAAATGGCGGGCCATTAAGTTCCTTGGTGTCCACATCACTAACGAACTATCATGGTCCAAACATACCAAGAAAGTTGTGAAGAGGGCACGACAAAACCTTTTCCCCCTCAGGAGAATGAAAAATTTGGCATGGGTCCCTAGATCCTTAAAAGGTTCTACAGCTGCACCATCGAGAGCATCCTGACCGGTTGCATCACCACCTGCTATGGCAACTGCTCAGCATCTGACCGTAAGGCACTGCAGAGGGTAGTGCGAACGGCCCAATACATCACTGGGGCCAAGCTTCCTGCTCTCCAGGACCTCTATACCAGGCGGTGTCAGAGGAAAGCCCATAAGACTCGAGGCACCAAAGTTATAGACTGTTTTCTACTGTTTTGGCGCGGCAGGTAGCCTAGCGGTTAGAGCGTTGGGCCAGTAACCGAATGGTTACAAGATCGAATCTCTGAGCTGACAAGGTAAAATAGTGTCTTTCTGCCCCTGAACAAGGCAGTTAACCCACTGGTCCGTGGCCATCATTGAAAATAATCATTTGTTCTTCAGGATTAGCCCCTTTTTAAAAATGTTGCCTAAAATGACATACCCAAGACTAACTGCTTGTTCCTCAGGCCTTGAAGTAAGGATATGCATATTCTTGGTATCATTTGAAAGGAAACAGTTTGAAGTTTATGGAAATGTGAAAGGAATGTGGTAGAATATAACACAATAGATCTGGTAAAAGAGAATACAAAGAAAAAAAAAACGTTCTTTTGTAATTTGTTTGTACCATCATCTTTGAATTTCAAGAGAATGGCCATAATGTATTATTGCAGCCCAGGTGCAATTTAGATGTTGGCCACTAGATGGCATCAGTGTATGTGCAAAGTTTTAGGCTGATCCAATGAACTATTTTATTTCCGTTCAAAATTACCCAAATGTGCCTAATTTGTTTCATGTTCAAAATTGTGCACTCTCCTCAAACTATAGAATGGTATTCTTTCACTGTAATAGCTACTGTAAATTGGACAGTGCAGTTAGATTAACAAGAATTTAAGCTTTCTGCCATTATCAGATATGTCTATGTTCTGGGAAATGTTCTTGTTACTTACAACCTCATGCTAATCGCATTAGCCTACGTTAGCTCAACCGTCTCGGGGAAGGGACTCCGATCCCGAAGAAGTTTTAACTGACTTGTCTAGATAAACAAAGGTTAAATAAAATGTTCTGTTTTCTCTGCTACCGCATCGCAAGCGGTACCGGAGCACCAAGTCTAGGTCTAAAAGGACCAAAAGGCTCCTCAACAGCTTCTTCCCCCAAGCCATAAGACTGCTGTACATAAAATCGCCACTTGATAATTTACGTTGACCCCCCCATCCCCCTTTTGTACACTCGCTGTTTGTTTGTATTCGGCGCATGTGACAAATAACATTTTATTTGATTTGATGTACACAGACACAAACAAACACACACACAACCATGCATGCATGTACACTCACCAAGGTGGTCAAGTGAAGGACAAACCACTTGTCCTCTATTTGAAGAGATTATTGGAGGTTTTCCTTAAAGACCACTGCAATGGTATTGATTAAGAACGGTTCAACCACACTCAGACCACACACACAGACTTATTGACCACAACACGCCATAGCTGGAGTATGGGAAAACACACGTGTTTAGTTAGACTGAGGGAGTGACGAGGTGTATCTGTTGTATCTTCCCCCTGCCCTCTACCCCCATCAGCTACAAACAGAAAACCATGCACAACCAATCATATCCACAAATATATCCAGCATTCCTCTCTTCGTTTGCCTAAACAAACTTGGGAGGTTTTCCTGACTTGGTCTGTAGAGTGACTGATCTGGATATTCAACAGACTCTTTGTCGATGTGATGAAAAGTGAAGTGAGGGATGGAGTACCAATCTGTCAGGCACCACACGGCTTCAAACGCCCACAGCTGGCATGGCCGCCCGCAGGGACATTCCTATTGGCTCAGCCACGCAGGAAGTGGCTTGAAGATCCCCCATCTACACAGACGACTACTTTGATGATGTCACTCCAACTCCAGGGTGTAGTGTGTGTCAATATTTGGTGGTGAAATGTCCCACAGTTTCTAGCATCGTATTGTGATGGTGTGAGTTAGACTTTATGTATGTTCACAGGGGTTGGATAAGAAGAGGTGTGAAGAGGAGAAAGGAGGGACTGCCAGGAAGAAGGGTGAAAGCAGGAGGTGGAGAGACAAAGAGAGAGAAGAGAGGAGGCGAGAGATGGAGAGACAAAAGAGAGAGAAGAGAGGAGGTGAGAGATGGAGAGACAAAGAGAGAGAAGAGAGGAGGTGAGAGATGGAGAGACAAAGAGAGAGAAGAGAGGAGGTGAGAGATGGAGAGACAGAGAGAGTAGAGAGGAGGGGAGAGATGGAGAGACAAAGAGAGAGTAGAGAGGAGGCGAGAGATGGAGTGACAAAGAGAGAGAAGAGAGGAGGTGAGAGATGGAGAGACAAAGAGAGAGTAGAGAGGAGGGGAGAGATGGAGTGACAAAGAGAGAGAAGAGAGGAGGTGAGAGATGGAGAGACAAAGAGAGAGTAGAGAGGAGGGGAGAGATGGAGTGACAAAGAGAGAGAAGAGAGGAGGTGAGAGATGGAGAGACAAAGAGAGAGTAGAGAGGAGGGGAGAGATGGAGTGACAAAGAGAGAGAAGAGAGGAGGTGAGAGATGGAGAGACAAAGAGAGAGAAGAGAGGAGGTGAGAGATGGAGAGACAAAGAGAGAGAAGAGAGGAGGTGAGAGATGGAGAGACAAAGAGAGAGAAGAGAGGAGGTGAGAGATGGAGTGACAAAGAGAGAGTAGAGAGGAGGGGAGAGATGGAGTGACAAAGAGAGAGAAGAGAGGAGGTGAGAGGTGGATTGACAGACAGAGGGAGGGGTGAGTCCCACTGTATCAGGAGTGAAAATGAAAGTCTCTGTTGGCACACAACCCCAGCTCACCCCGAAATAACTTTGTCGCTGTTGATCCACAACCTCATCTCACCCTGAAATCACTTAGTCGCTGTTGGTCCTAACACACACCCCTAACTCCCTGAACAAGCATTTATTCAGTTGAGTTTGACTATTCCAAGCATGTTTAATACAGCTCTGATCACAGTTCATTAGTATCAGTGTTTACATTGGATGGATGTCATATGAATCAGTTGGAGGCTGGACTGCATCCCACAGCTATTAATCCTAATGCACTGATTGAAGCTCATGTTAGATTTGATGTGATTGTTCTGGTATTTCCAACAAGCTCTCACAGTCTCACTGCAGAATTATTTTGATGTTCATCGATGTTCTCCAAATGTCAAATGTAAAAGTTAAGGGTTAATTTTAGGGTTAAGTTGAATAGTTAAGGTAGGGTTTAAGGTTTGGGATAGGTATAAAACATGATGTTTAGGGACTCATTCTGAATGGTTAAGGTAAGGGTTAAGGTTTGGGACTCATTCTGAATAGTTAAGGTAGGGGTTAAGGTTTGGGACTCATTCTAAATGGTTAAGGTAAGGGTTAAGGTTAAGGACTCATTCAGAACGGTTATAAGGTAAGGGTTAAGGTTTGGGACTCATTCTGAATAGTTAAGGTAAGGGTTAAGGTTAAGGACTCATGCTGAATGGTTAAGGTAAGGGTTAATGTTTGGGACTCATACTGAATAGTTAAGGTAAGGGTTAAGGTTAAGGATTCATACTGAATGGTTAAGGTACGGGTTAAGGTTTGGCACTCATACTGAATGGTTAAGGTAAGGGATAAGGTTAAGGACTCATTCTGAATAGTTAAGGTAAGGGTTAAGGTTAAGGATAGGTTTAAAACATTATGTTTAGGGACTAATTCTGAATAGTTAAGGTAAGGGTTAAGGTTTGGGACTCATTCTGAATGGTTAAGGTAGGGGTTAAGGTTTGGGACTCACTCTGAATGGTTAAGGTTAAGGACTCATTCTGAATAGTTATAGTAGGGGTTAATGTTTGGGACTCATTCTGAATGGTTAAGGTAAGTGTTAAGGTTTGGGACTCATTCTGAATAGTTAAGGTAAGGGTTAAGGTTTGGGACTCATACTGAATAGTTAAGGTAAGGGTTAAGGTTAAGGACTCATACTGAATGGTTCAGATAAGGGATAAGGTTAAGGACTCATACTGAATGGTTAAGGTAAGGGATAAGGGTAAGGACTCATACTGAATGGTTAAGGTAGGGGTTAAGGTTTGGGACTCATTCTGAATAGTTAAGGTAAGGGTTAGGGTTAAGGTTAAGGACTCATTCTGAATAGTTAAGGTAGGGGTTAAGGTTAAGGACTCATTCTGAATAGTTAAGGTAAGGGTTAAGGTTTGGGACTCCTTCTGAATAGTTAAGGTAGGGGTTAAGGTTAAGGACACATTCTGAATAGTTAAGGTAAGGGTTAAGGTTAAGGACTCATTCTGAATAGTTATAGTAGGGGTTAAGGTTTGGGACTCATTCTGAATGGTTAAGGTAAGGGTTAAGGTTTGGGACACATTCTGAATAGTTAAGGTAAGGGTTAAGGTTTGGGACTCACTCTGAATGGTTAAGGTTAAGGACTCATTCTGAATAGTTATAGTAGGGGTTAAGGTTTGGGACTCATTCTGAATGGTTAAGGTAAGGGATAAGGTTTGGGTAAGGTTTGGGACTCATTCTGAATAGTTAAGGTAGGGGTTAAGGTTAAGGACTCATACTGAATGGTTAAGGTAAGGGTTAATGTTTGGGACTCATTCTGAATGGTTAAGGTAGGGGTTAAGGTTAAGGACTCATACTGAATGGTTAAGGTAAGGGTTACGGTTTGGGACTCATACTGAATGGTTAAGGTAAGGGTTAATGTTTGGGACTCATTCTGAATGGTTAAGGTAGGGGTTAAGGTTAAGGACTCATACTGAATGGTTAAGGTAAGGGATAAGGTTAAGGACTCATACTGAATGGTTAAGGTAAGGGATAAGGTTTGGGACTCATTCTGAATAGTTAAGGTAAGGGTTAAGGTTAAGGACTCATTCTGAATAGTTAAGGTAAGGGTTAAGGTTTGGGACTCATTCTGAATGGTTAAGGTAAGGGTTAAGGTTAAGGACTCATTCTGAATAGTTAAGGTAGGGGTTAAGGTTAAGGACTCATTCTGAATAGTTAAGGTAAGGGTTAAGGTTAAGGACTCATTCTGAATAGTTAAGGTAGGGGTTAAGGTTTGGGACTCATTCTGAATAGTTAAGGTAAGGTTAAGGTTAAGGACTCATTCTGAATAGTTAAGGTAGGGGTTAAGGTTTGGGACTCATTCTGAATGGTTAAGGTAGGGGTTAAGGTTTGGGACTCATTCTGAATAGTTAAGGTAGGGGTTAAGGTTTGGGACTCATTCTGAATGGTTAAGGTAAGGGTTAAGGTTAAGGACTCATTCTGAATGGTTAAGGTAAGGGTTAAGATTTGGGACTCATTCTGAATAGTTAAGGTAAGGGTTAAGGTTTGGGACTCCTTCTGAATGGTTAAGGTAAGGGTTAAGGTTAAGGATAGGTTTAAAACATTATGTTTAGGGACTCATTCTGAATGGTTAAGGTAAGGGTTAAGGTTTGGGATATGGTTAAAATATAACAGTCCACTGCTGGGATTGAACATGAGACCTGATCCAGAGACATGGGATTCCACCTACTCACTATCCCTGTTCACGATGCCCTAGCGAAATCCAAGCTTACTAAATAGCGCTCAGACCATACCCCGAGTGAAGACATTTCCTGACACCCTCAGGACAATTTTGACGTCAATCTTGAACGACCTGGCTGGGTATTTCATGATCAACATGGAGTTTCAGAGCAACTTTGTGTGTGTGTGTGTGTGTGTGTGTGTGTGTGTGTGTGTGTGTGTGTGTGTGTGTGTGTGTGTGTGTGTGTGTGTGTGTGTGTGTGTGTGTGTGCGTGCGTGCGTGCGTGCGTGCGTGCGTGTATGTATATGTGTTACACGTGTCATATTTTATTTGTATCTCTATAGTACAGCTGGAGCACTTTCCATCTAACCTCGGCTGAACCGTGTGGACAGCACTCTGTGGTTATTGAAGTTGTCTGTGTGAGCATGTGTATGAAAGAGACAGGGAGAGTGTGTGCTTGTGTGTGTGCGTGTGTGCTTGTGTGTGTGCGTGCGTGCGTGCGTGCGTGTGTGTGTGTGTGTGTGTGTGTGTGTGTGTGTGCGTGCGTGTGTGTGTGTGATGACGCCAGTCTAAGAGCAGTCCAATTAGCAGAAGTCTTGGGACGTTGCAGAGGTCTTAGACGCCCTTCTTCTACATAGCAGAGCAGTGAAAGGAGGGCTAGTGTTACAACCGCAGTCCCTGACAGAAAAATAACATCGCCAATGTGACACGTAAACGCCCCTGTGTCCCCCTCTCACCCCCCATATCACCCCTATCTTACCTCCTCTCACCCCCACTCACCCCATCTCACGCACTCTCACTCCCTCACACTGCTCTCACCCTTCTCACCCCTCCTACCCCATCTCACCCGCTCTCACCCCTCCCTCAGCCCTTATTACCCTTCTCACCCCCTCCTACCCCATCTCACCCGCTCTCTCGCCTCCCACAGCCCTTATTACCCTTCTCACACCCTCCTACCCCATCTTACCCGCTCTCACACCTCCCTCAGCCCTTATTACCCTACTCACCCCCTCCTACCCCATCTCACCCACTCTCACCCCTCCCTCAGCCCTTATTACCCTACTCACCCCCTCCTACCCTATCTCATCCACTCTCACCCCTCCCTCAGCCCTTATTACACTACTCACCCCCTCCTACCCCATCCCACCCACTCTCACCCCTCCCTCAGCCCTTATTACCCTACTCACCCCCTCCTACCCCATCTCATCCACTCTCACCCCTCCCTCAGCCCTTATTACACTACTCACCCCCTCCTACACCATCCCACCCACTCTCACCCCTCTCTCAACCCTTATTACCCTACTCACCCCCTCCTACCCCATCTCACCCCTCCCTCAGCCCTTATTACCCTACTCACCCCCTCCTACCCCATCTCACCCACTCTCACTTCTCCCTCAGCCCTTATTACCCTACTCACCCCCTCCTACCCCATCTCATCCACTCTCACCCCTCCCTCAGCCCTTATTACCCTACTCACCCCCTCCTACCCCATCTCACCCACTCTCACCCCTCCCTCAGCCCTTATTACCCTACTCACCCCCTCCTACCCCATCTCATCCACTCTCACCCCTCCCTCAGCCCTTATTACCCTACTCACCCCCTCCTACCCCATCTCATCCACTCTCACCCCTCCCTCAGCCCTTATTACCCTACTCACCCCCTCCTACCCCATCCCACCCACTCTCACCCCTCTCTCAACCCTTATTACCCTACTCACCCCCTCCTACCCCATCTCACCCCTCCCTCAGCCCTTATTACCCTACTCACCCCCTCCTACCCCATCTCACCCACTCTCACCCCTCCCTCAGCCCTTATTACCCTACTCACCCCCTCCTACCACATCTCACCCACTCTCACCCCTCTCTCAACCCTTATTACCCTACTCACCCCCTCCTACCCCATCTCATCCACTCTCACCCCTCCCTCAGCCCTTATTACCCTACTCACCCCCTCCTACCCCATCTCATCCACTCTCACCCCTCCCTCAGCCCTTATTACCCTACTCACCCCCTCCTACCCCATCTCACCCACTCTCACCCTCCCTCAGCCCTTATTACCCTACTCACCCCCTCCTACCCCATCTCACCCACTCTCACCCCTCCCTCAGCCCTTATTACCCTACTCACCCCCTCCTACCCCATCTCATCCACTCTCACCCCTCCCTCAGCCCTTATTACCCTACTCACCCCCTCCTACCCCATCTCATCCACTCTCACCCCTCCCTCAGCCCTTATTACCCTACTCACCCCCTCCTACCCCATCTCATCCACTCTCACCCCTCCCTCAGCCCTTATTACCCTACTCACCCCCTCCTACCCCATCCCACCCACTCTCACCCCTCTCTCAACCCTTATTACCCTACTCACCCCCTCCTACCCCATCTCACCCCTCCCTCAGCCCTTATTACCCTACTCACCCCCTCCTACCCCATCTCACCCACTCTCACCCCTCCCTCAGCCCTTATTACCCTACTCACCCCCTCCTACCCCATCTCACCCACTCTCACCCCTCTCTCAACCCTTATTACCCTACTCACCCCTCCTACCCCATCTCATCCACTCTCACCCCTCCCTCAGCCCTTATTACCCTATTCACCCCCTCCTACCCCATCTCATCCACTCTCACCCCTCCCTCAGCCCTTATTACCCTACTCACCCCCTCCTACCCCATCTCATCCACTCTCACCCCTCCCTCAGCCCTTATTACCCTACTCACCCCCTCCTACCCCATCTCATCCACTCTCACCCCTCCCTCAGCCCTTATTACCCTACTCACCCCCTCCTACCCCATCTCATCCACTCTCACCCCTCCCTCAGCCCTTATTACCCTACTCACCCCCTCCTACCCCATCTCATCCACTCTCACCCCTCCCTCAGCCCTTATTACCCTACTCACCCCCTCCTACCCCATCTCATCCACTCTCACCCCTCCCTCAGCCCTTATTACCCTACTCACCCCCTCCTACCCCATCTCATCCACTCTCACCCCTCCCTCAGCCCTTATTACCCTACTCACCCCCTCCTACCCCATCTCATCCACTCTCACCCCTCCCTCAGCCCTTATTACCCTACTCACCCCCTCCTACCCCATCTCATCCACTCTCACCCCTCCCTCAGCCCTTATTACACTACTCACCCCCTCCTACCCCATCTCATCCACTCTCACCCCTCCCTCAGCCCTTATTACCCTACTCACCCCCTCCTACCACATCTCATCCACTCTCACCCCTCCCTCAGCCCTTATTACCCTACTCACCCCCTCCTACCCCATCTCATCCACTCTCACCCCTCCCTCAGCCCTTATTACCCTACTCACCCCCTCCTACCCCATCTCACCCACTCTCACCCCTCCCTCAGCCCTTATTACCCTACTCACCCATGGAACATTTTCGAAGGCCTGTTCTGACTTGAGCCATGTAGTCCTGCTTTTTTTCACTCTCAATACCGCAGTTGGCCATGTATGGGTGTGTGGGTGTGTGTGTGTTTGTGTATGTTTGTGTGTGTTTTTGTGCGTATGTGCGGTCCTCCTGCTCTCTCTCTCACTGTAACTGTCTGGAGCGCTCAGAGGATGTGATGTCACGGCGGTGTTGTGTTCTGTGTTGACGTGTTTGCGGTGAGGGAGAGATCGGCCATGACACCCTAGGTCCCACAGCTCTGACTCCAGCTGAATGAGTTGATTACAATATGTGTTTATTTCACTGCTGTACTGTAGTTATAATCCCTAATGATACTGGAATCGCAAAGCAGCATTGGTCAGACACTGTAGCCTGTATCATAAAGGACTTCTGTTGGTTTGGAACTCGCTCAGGGCAGATGTTGCCTTAACGCACAGATCTACAATCAGTGTATCATCCTACAATCCTCTAACCTTATCCCTCAATATACATGTCAAACTGGTCTAGGATCAGTGTATTCTCCCACAATCCCCTAACCTTATTGATCAATATCCACGTCAAACTGGTCTAGCATCTGGTTGATCTTCTTTGCACTGAGAGAGAGAGAGAGAGAGAGAGAGAGAGAGAGAGAGAGAGAGAGAGAGAGAGAGAACAAGGAAAAGAAAGAGGACAAAAAGAGAGGAAGATCAGGAGAGCAGTGGTTTATGGGTATTGTCTAGAAATTGTATTACCAGAGAGTGATACCAGCTCTGAGAACGTGCAGGATCAGATCATGGTACAGTGTGTTTCTGTGGGTCATTGAGGAGATGTATTGAGGAACAGTGTCATTCTCAGAGACGTCTTACTGGCAACTATTTCATCCTCTGGTCTGCTCTGTTCGGCTCTAGTCCAGCTTCCTTCCATCCGTCCGTCCAATCATAACATCTGCTACGGAGGGTTCACAAAGGCCTTTCAACGAATAGGTTGAAAAGTCAGACCTCTGTTATTTTCTGACATTGTTCTAGGACGTTGAACTGACGTAGCGGGCTGCTGAGTTGAGTGTGATTGCTGTGACTGAGGCTGTCAGTGAAAACCAACAAAGAATCTGACCCTGAGAAGTTATTAAGTTCAGAAAGGGTTTTTACAGTTCACGGTCTTCTGATTTCACACAGTTATCTGTCCAATGAGTCCACATTGGGTTTTTAACACAAGCCTTCCTATGCTAGATGTGTTACTATTAGCTACTCTACCATACAGCTCAGCTGCTCCAGTGAAGAACACTGGATTTAGCCACCACTCCTGACAACTCCTCCCAAACAGGCCTGTAGTATCTTACTGTTTATTTAACCAGATAATTCCAGTTCAGATATGCTCCTCTCGCCAGATGCCTGGCTCTTGTGTTCCGTTTGGAGAAGAGGGGCCAATGTTAATAACTCATGTGTTTATAATCTGTGGATAACAAACAGTCACTGCAGGCTCATTTGAGTGTGTGTGTGTGTGTGTGTGTGTGTGTGTGTGTGTGTGTGTGTGTGTGTGTGTGTGTGTGTGTGTGTGTGTGTGTGTGTGTGTGTGTGTGTGTGTGTGTGTGTGTGTGTGTGTGTGTGTGTGTGATATTGATGAATCGGGGGTTTAATCTTCCTAAGTGTTCTGTAGCAGCAGAGGGTCCAGTATTTCATTATCCCTGAAACTGGGCCATCCTGCTGTTAGTCATCCACCTATCACCTCCTCTACACACACGTTCATGTGTATGTGTGTACAATACGTGAAGGTGTGTGTGCATCTGGGGAGAGTGTATATTAGAGAGTATTACATGGTAGATTTAGGGTAAGATAACAGGATGTTTATTCTGTATGAGGATGAAGGTGCATAGTTTGTAGGACAGGGCTGAAGGCTGAGTCTGATGTGAATCACCACTAATGCAATGGATAAATCACCACATATCAACATTAACCCTATGTTGAACTAACCCTAAACATTGCTTTGTCTTATCATCAGCCAACAGGAGAAAATATATGGTACGTTTTAGCTTTTAGCAGATGTAATGTATTTACTAATATGGAGTCACTTTTCCTGATCATGGCTAAGCCCCGGATTCATTCAAGGGCATGGGTGACCTCAGATCCTGAAAAAGTTACACAGCTGCACCATCGAGAGCATCCTGACTAGTTGCATCATCGCTTGGTTTTGCAACTGCTCGGCATCTGACCGCATGGCGCTACAGAGGGTAGTGCGCCGAACTTCCTACTACCCAGGACCTCTATACCAGCCGGTGTCAGAGGAAGGTACTAAAAATGGTCAAAGACTCCAGCCATCCAAGTCATAGACTGTTCTCTCTGCTACCGCAGGAGACACCGGATTGCCAAGTCTGCGAGCAAAAAGCTCCTTAACAGCTTTTACCCCTGAGACATAATACCGCTGAACACTTCATCTAATGGCTATTTGCATTGACCCCTGATTTGATTAGTATTTCTTATTATATTTTGCACTGATTCTCTTGCACAGCCTCGATGTACAGTACACTCACTGGACTCTAACCACACAACCACACATGTTACAATGACACTCTAACACACACGGACACAAACACAAACATCACACACACACACACACTATCCTTCACACTCTTCACATGGTGCTGCTCTCTGTATATTATCTATGCATATTCACTTTACCCCTACCTACATGTACATATTACCTCAATGACCTCGACCAACCCGTACCCCTGAACATTGACTCTGTATCGGTACCCATTGTATATCGCCTTGTTTTTGTTATTTAATTGTGTTATGATTTTTTTCCTCCAGTTTATTTAGAAAACATATTTGACTTACTTTTTAAAACTCTGCATTGTTGGTAAGAAGGGCTCGTAAGTAAGCATTTCACGGTGAGGTCTACACCTGTTGTAGTAAGCATTTCACGGTGAGGTCTACACCTGTTTTTTGGAGCGCATGTGACAAATACAATGTGATGTGATTTGTCTTGGTGTAATATAATAGTCAACGGAAGCCCTGTCGTTAATCCAGGAGTTCAGGAGGACGATCCCAGAGTTGACTTTACTCTGGGACTGATCTCAGTTGCTTCTGGCAACCTGCAGAGGCAATAGAAACAGAATAAAAAACAGATACCTGTTTAAGTGAAAAGAGTGACCATATGAAAAGAGTGACCATATGAAAAGAGTGACCATATGAAAAGAGTGACCATATGAAAAGAGTGACCATATGAAAAGAGTGACCATATGAAAAGAGTGACCATATGAAAAGAGTGATCATATGAAAAGAGTGACCATATGAAAAGAGTGACCATATGAAAAGAGTGACCATATGAAAAGAGTGACCACATGAAAAGAGCTACCATGTAAAAAGAGTGACCATATGAAAAGAGTGACCATGTGAAGAGTGACCATATGAAGAGTGACCATATTACTGTATCCGTGGCAGTCCTATTACAGAGGGTTGTTTCTGACAGTTAATTAATGAGCTTTATTTTCCCTCTCCTTCCATTTATTTTCTCTTCTCCCACTCCCACGTTCCTCCTGTTCAGGTGTCCTGTCTCCACTCACAGACTGTGACAGGTGTGCTCTGTGCCAGGAGGTAAAGCAGCAGTGTGTGTTTGCCCAATGCCAGGAGGTGCCAATGCAGAGCAGAAACAGTACCCAGCTGGAGAGGGTGCCCCCTGTCACACACACTGATTACACCTGACACCTGCAAGGCTATGGATCTGCAGTTCTCCATGTTTTGGTGAAACACACGCACATGCACACACACACCCGAACACACACACCAGCCTGGTTTGGCTTGGGCTGATGGGTTATTAGGTGACATTGCTATACATGAGTCTGTACATTCTGCCTGTGTGTGTGTGTGTGTGTGTGTGTCTGTGTGTGTGTGTGTGTGTGTGTGTGTGTGTGTGTGTGTGTGTGTGTGTGTGTGTGTGTGTGTGTGTGTGTGTGTGTGTGTGTGTGTGTGTGTGTGTGTGTGTGTGCGTGCTTGCATGCATGTGTGTTTGCGTGCACTTGTGACGTACAGGCGTTTGTGTGTGTTTGTGCGTATGTGTGTAAATGTGTGTTTCAGAAATCTCTGGCCCATGCTGCAGCTAAACTCCCAGCCACATCCTATATTAATGAAACTTTGAATGTTTGTAATGGCCCGTCCTCTGCCATACTTAAAGGGAGGTATTTGGAGGTAACTCAAGGTCTTTCCCATAACATGTTGATCATATTAACTCTACCCCACAGGACGGAGGCTGAAATAGCTCCAAAACACTTTGTTTCCAGCAGAGGGTGTGTATTAATTACTGTATATAATAACCCGAGACATGTAAGTATGTTTGTCTTCTATGGATCACGTAGAGTACTGTCAAGTGTATACAGTATTTTATATATATATATATATATATATATATATATATATATATATATATATATATATTACTGGCACATCTGTCTGACCACTTGAATGTGGACATTTTCATTGAAAACTGACTATGCCAAATCACACTAAACTATAGACAGAAGACACTGTCCTTTGAATCACAGATAATGATTGTTTTCTATAAAATCAAATGTATTTATAAAGCCCTTTTTACATCAGCAGATGTCACAAAGTGCTATACAGAAACTCAGCCTAAAACCCCAAACAGCAAGCAAGGCAGATGTAGAAGCACAGTGGCTAGGAAAAACTCACTAGAAAGGGCTGGAACCTAGGGAAAAACCTATAACCAGGCCAAGAAGACTGGGAATATGGAAGAATACAAACAGTGGAGTTATTCCCTCTGCAAAGCAATCAAGCAGGCTACATGTCTGTATAGGGACAAAGATGAGTCCCAGTTCAATGGCTGAGACAAGAGACGTATGTGGCAGGGTCTACAGACAATCACGGATTATGAAAGGAAAACTAACTACGACGCAGACACTGACGTCTTGCTTCCGAACAGGCTGAACACCTTCTTCGCTTGCTTTGAGGATAATACAGTGCCACTGACGCAGCCCACTATCAAGGACTGTGGGCTCTCCTTCTCCGTGGCCGATGTGAGTAAGACATTTAAGCGTGTTAACCCTCGCAAGGCTGCCGGCCCAGATGTTATCCCTAGCCGCGTCCTCAAAGCATGCGCAGACCAGCTGGCTGGTTTGTTTACAGATATATTCAGTGTCTCCCTATCCCAGTCCATTGTCCCCACATGCTTCAAGATGGCCACCATTGTCCCTGTACCTAAGAAACCAAAGGTAATTGAACTAAATGACTATCGCCCCGTATTACTCACCTCTTTCAGAGACTAGACAAGGATCATGTCACCTCCATCTTTTCTGCCACACTAGACCCATTTCAATTTGCTTACCGCCCCAATAGATCTACAGACGATGCACTCGCCACCACACTGTCCTATCCCATCTGGACAAGAGCAACTGGGTCCTGGACTTCCTGACAGGTGGTGAAGATATGAAACAACACCTCCTCTTAGCTGATCCTCAACACTGGGGCCCCACAAGGGTGCGTGCTCAGCCCCCTCCTGTACTCCCTGTTCACCCATGGGGGGGCAGGTAGCCTAGTGGTTAGATCATTGGACTAGTAACCAGAAGGTTGCAAGATCAAATCCCCAAGCTGACAAGGTAAAAATCTATCATTCTGCCCCTGAACAAGGGAGTTAACCTGCTGTTCCTAGGCTGTCATCGAAAATAAGAACTTGATTTTAAATGACTTGCCTAGTTAAATAAAGGTAAAATAAAAAAATGTAAAGACTGCGTGGCCAAGCATGCCTCCAAATCAATCATCACATTTGTAGACGACACAACAGTAGTAGGCTTGATTACCAACAATGATGAGATGGCCTACAGGAAGGAGGTGAGGGCCCTGGGAGTGTGGTGCCAGGAAAATAACCTCTCACTCAATGTCAACACTAAGGAGATTATCATGGATTTCAGGAAACAACAGAGGGAGCCCCCCCCCCCTATCCATGATGGGACCACAGTGGAGAAGATGGAAAGCTTCAAGATCCTCGGTCTACATATTACTGACAAACTGAAATGGTCCACCCACACAGACAGTGTGGTGAAGAAGGCTCAACAGCTCCTCTTCAACCTCAGGAGGCTAAATAAATTTGGCCTAACACATAAAACCCTCACAAACTTTTACAGAACAATTGAGAGCATCCTGAGCAACGTCTGTTACGGCAACCGCACCGCCCACAACCGCACCGCCCACAACCGCACCGCCCACAACCGCACCGCCCACAACCGCAACGCTCTCCAGAGGGTGCTGCGGTCTGCCGGGGGCAAACAGTTCATCAAGGACATCAACCACCCAAGCCATTGCCTGTTCACCCCACTATCATCCAGAAGGCGAGGTCAGTACAGGTGCATCAAAGCTGGGAACGAGAGACTGAAAAACAGCTTCTACCTCAAGGTCATCAGACTGCTAAACAGCCATCTTCTGTACATCAGAGGCTGCTACCTATAGACATAGATTAGGAATCACTGGCCACTTTAAGGAAATGAAACACTAGCCACTTTAATAATGTCTCATCCTGCATTACTCATCTCATATCTATTATATTCTATTCACACACACACACACACACACACACACACACACACACACACACACACACACACACACACACACACACACACACACACACACACACACACACACACACACACACACACAAGAAATGTAGATTATGTGTGCTACTGTTTGAACTCAAACAAACTAAAACTTTCTTGTGCATGTGCAGCATCTCCCCTTCACGACCCCTCCACGACCCCTCCACGACCCCACACATGACTCAAGTTCACAGACAGAATAAACAAAATGTCAGACAAAATAAACAACATTTCAGACAAAATAAACATTTTTTAAAAGCATTGTTTACTAACGGGGAATGCAGTCAGAGGCTATAAAGGTGCTGCAGATGACAGTCCCCCCAGTTATCTCTTTGCTGAAGCCATGAGTGCACATTTCAGTGCCCAACAGGTCAGATTTTTCAGATGTCCAGGATTAACAAGAGAACAATGAGAACAATGATTTAGAAGAGGAGGAGGTATCTGAAGAATGAGATGGGGAAGAATACTACCCAGAGCACGATGCATCATCTTCAGATGTAGAAGAAATACAGACATTTCAAAGAACAGCAAAAGCTGAAAGAGAAACATTTTTGTCAAAGAACAGCAGAACAACATTCTCCTTGTCACCATATGACAACCAGGGAAGGATGGCAGCACAAAATGTCATAAGGATGACCCCAGGGCCCACAAGATGGCAGCACAATATGTCATAAGGATGACCCCAGGGCCCACAAGATGGCAGCACAAAATGTCATAAGGATGACCTCAGGGCCCACAAGATGGCAGCACAAAATGTCATAAGGATGACCCCAGGGCCCACAAGATGGCAGCACAAAATGTCATAAGGAAGACCTCAGGGCCCACAAGATGGCAGCACAAAATGTCATAAGGATGACCCCAGGGCCCACAAGATGGCAGCACAAAATGTCATAAGGATGACCCCAGGGCCCACAAGATGGCAGCACAATATGTCATAAGGATAACCCCAGGGCCCACAAGATGGCAGCACAAAATGTCATAAGGATGACCTCAGGGCCCACAAGATGGCAGCACAAAATGTCATAAGGATGACCCCAGGGCCCACAAGATGGCAGCACAAAATGTCATAAGGATGACCCCAGGGCCCACAAGACATGCAGTTTCCCAGGACATCGCCTAAACATTCTACATGTTCATCACACCAGCCATCGAAAAAATCATCCTGGAGATGACAAATTTGGAAGGTTTCCGTAAATATGGAGAAAACTGGAAAAGGATGGATGAGATTGACCTGCGTGCCTACATAGGGCTGCTAATCTTTTCCAAATGGGCGGTAATTTAGAATGCATAAAATACTGTATTTACGATAGCACAGCTTCTTCCTTTGTTACTCAGTCTTCCCGCTCTTTCACTCAAACCCAGCACCTTTTCTTTTGTGTAACAAGCTGTCATATCTGTTCCCGCCCGCTAGGGACATTTTCCTTTATGACGTAATTGGTAATTAAGTTATGATAATGTGTATGTGTAGTTCTGTGTGATTAGTTAGGTATTTAGTAAATAAATATTTAAACCCAATTTTGCATTGCTGATTCAACTTGTTAGCCAGGGTTTGTGAAGATAACCAAGAATTTACAACTTTCAGTTGAGACTGAATTAAGATAACGATTAATATTGACTGCTATTGATGTAAAATATTACTAGGTCTTTAAGAGTTTATTTGGAAGATAACAGCTCTATAAATATTATTTTGTGGTCCCCCGACTCTCTAGTTAATTACATTTACATGATTGGCTCATTCAGGTGATATTAATTAGGGAGAAATTATTTTATAGAATAGCACTTAATCCGGCATAGCCAAAGACACGAAAGCACCTATGCAGTACCTTTAGCAATAATAATTAACCTCTACTTTAGCAAAGAAAACAGTCTATGTTTGTTTTTCTATGTTGGTTTTTGAGTTTGGCCAAGAATGGTTCTCAATCAGAGGTAGCTATTAGTTGTTGTCCCTGATTGAGAATCATACTTAGGTAGCCTGGGTTTCACTTTTGGGTTGTGGGTGTTTGTTTTCCGTGTGAGTGTTTGGTCCACACTGTACTGTTTTCGGTTTTGTATATTCACGTCACCGTTTGTTGTTTTGTTCGAGTGTTCTATTGTCTTTATTAAAAACATTATGGACACTTACCACGCTGCACTTTGGTCCTCCGATCCTTTATACGAAAACCGTTGCAGACAGGTTGTTTCTTCAGCCAAAACAGATTTGGGGTTTAAATTTCAATTAAGTTGCTTTATTTTAGGGCTTTAGTGAAGGCGTGCCATTTTTTTACCCTTAGGACAAGGGTGTATACAGAATGTTAAGACTACAAAGGGTTCATCCATTTCTTACTTAGATTTATGTGTATTTTGGGTATATGTTGTGAAACTGTTTGATTTTACTTCTTAGATATTACTGCACTGTCGGATCTAGATGCACAAGCATTTCGCTACTCTCGCAATAACATCTGTTAAACACGTGTATGTCACTACTACATTTAATTTGATTTTGATTACTTAATTTCACACATGACACCAGATAAGACAGGAGCACACAGACTATTGCAGAGAGACTATTGCAACATAGATACTGGAGACGAGACTGAGACAGGGTGGGTCTGGTCGGGAGGCACTGCGGCCCCGTCCGACGATACCCCCGGACAGGGCCAACCAGGCAGAATATAACCCCACCCACTTTGCCAAAGCACAGCCCCCACACCACTAGAGGGATATCAACAGACCACCAACTTACTACCCTGAGACAAGGCTGAGTGTAGCCCACAAAGATCTCCTTCACCACATGAGCCAGAGGGGGCGCAAAACCAGACAGGAAGATCACGTCTGTGACTCAACCCACTCATGTGACATCAGCCCTAGCCTTAACAGGAGGCTAACACTGAAGTAATATGATCAAATGTTCTGGTTCTATTCAGGATTCTTGCAGCCATGTTTGGCACTAACTAAAGTTCATTTAGTGTTTTATCCAGGTAGCCAGAGAGCGGAGCGTTGCAGTAGTCTAATCTAGAAGTGACAAAAGCTGATTTAGCTTTTCTGCATAATTTTTGGACCAAACATTTGCGAAGATGGAGAAAGCTATCCTTGAAATATTCTTGATATGTTCGTCAAAAGAGGGATCAGGGTCCAAAGTAATGCCAAGGTCCTTCACCGTATTTATTTGAGACGACTGTACAACCATCAAGATTAATTGTCAAATTGTATATTTACTGGTTGTGAAGCTCTATCTGCAATGAATTACAGTCTACCAGGGAATTACCTGCAAAAGTTGACCATTTGCACTCTGTTACTTTTATCACCTTTCCCACTGCCAATATAACAGAACATGATGAATTATGATCAGTGATGTTTATTTGAATACAGCTTTGATAAATGCCTACTTCCCTCACTAAACATGAAAAAGCTAAACAGGAAAGCCGCGAAACAGCTGAGCCATTCTCTTTATCACCCACTTTCATAGTTCCACTTATAAAAACCTGGAGAGGGATATGGATGCCAAACTTGGTACGATTTGAAGACCTCCCCTCCATCGCTCTCTCCTTCCTCTCTCCTTCCTCTCTCCTTCCTCTCTCTCTCTTTCCATCTCTGTATCTCTTTCTCTCTCTCTCCTTCTCTCTCCTTCTCTCTCCTTCCTCTCTCTCTCCCTCCCTCTCCTCTCTCTCTCCTTCTCTCTCCGTCTCTCCTCTCTCCCTCTCCATCGCTCTCTCCTTCCTCTCTCCTTCCTCTCTCTCTCTCCCTCTCTGTCTCTCTCCTTCTCTCTCTCCTTCTCTCTCCTTCCTCTCTCTCTCTCTCCTTTCTCTCTCTCTCTCTCTCTCTCTCTCTCTCTCCTTCTCTCTCCTTCTCTCTCATTATCTCTCCTTCTCTCTCATTATCTCTCCTTCTCTCTCTCTCTCCTTCTCTCTCCTTCCTCTCTCTCTCCCTCTCCTCTCTCTACTTCTCTTTCCTTCTATCTCCCTCTCCCTCTCCCTCTCTCTCACTCTCTCTGTCTCTCTCTCTCTCTCCTTCTCTCTCCCTCCCTCTCCTCTCTCTCTCCTTCTCTCTCCTTCTCTCTCTCCCTCTCTGTCTCTCTCTCTCTCTCTCTCCTTATCTCTCCTTCTCTCTCCTTCTCTCTCCTCTCTCCTTCTCTCTCTCCCTCTCTCCCTCTCTCTCTCTCCTTCTCTCTCCTCTCTCCTTCTCTCTCCTTCTCTCTCCCTCTCCATCGCTCTCTCCTTCCTCTCTCCTCCTCTCTCTCTCCCTCTCTGTCTCTCTCTCTCTCCTTCTCTCCTTCTCTCTCTCTCTCCTTCTCTCTCCTTCCTCTCTCTCTCTCCCTCTCTCTCTCTCTCTCTCTCCTTCTCTCTCTCTCCCTCTCTCTCTCTCTCTCTCTCTCTCTCTCCTTCTCTCTCCCTCCCTCTCCTCTCTCTCTCCCTCTCTCTCTCTCTCTCCTTCTCTCTCCCTCCCTCTCCTCTCTCTCTCCTTCTCTCTCCCTCTCTCTCTCTCTCTCTCTCTCTCTCTCTCTCTCTCTCTCTCTCTCTCTCCGTCTCTCTCTCTCTCCTTCTCACTCCGTCCTCTCTCTCTCTCCTTCTCTCTCTCCCTCTCCCTCTCTCTCTCTGGAACCCAGCTCAGTGATTTATTTCATGCAGGAAAAAGACGTTGTGGGCTCATAAATCAAAAACACTTTCTATAAAGAGAGAAATGAAACCCTGCTGCATATGGGACTTTTTAGCTCTACATTCTTACATGTTTTACCCATTTGACATGAGATTAAAGAAAAATTGAATTTTTTCACCTCAAGTCTCAATCAATGAAACGAATGTGAACCCCAAATATGTTGCCTATTTCAGACCATAACCCCATGGCAGGTCATGTACAGATCTTATCACGGCAGATATACTTTTTGAGGTCCTCCGAGCTTGTTATTTCCCACAGGAGGAAAGCTGTGTCCACCAGGTTTGGACTCAAAGCAAATCTCTTCCTTAAATCACAGAGCGGGACTTGATCGCTAGACTAATCCTCTGGTTTCCTGAGAGATGGAGAGAAAACCAGGACGCATCGCAAATCCTAAAGTTTATATCGGACGAGAGACAGGTCAATGGACCAATCACAAATCCAATTCCATTTTTAAAAAATCTTTCCACAGATAAATGTTTAGCAGCAAGTTAAATAAAGGTTAAATCAAAAATGTATGTCAAAAAATGACCAGGATGGATGAAACCCTGATACAGTTTCAGCTGGGTTCAGCGTCACTACATTCTGATCTGAAAAAGGTCTGTTTTGCATTTTTTCTCTGAATGGTTGATTTAGGTTTGGTAAGCTGATGCTCGATCTGTGCTTGTATCTCTCCAACAGTGTGTGATTATTGTGGGACACTAGCTAGGGGCATTGAAACATGACCTAGCCATGGGGGATATGATTGCTGTAGAGGGTCTGATAGTTTAACACAAAGTTACAGCAGTAGGGATTATGGTTATCAGTACAGGCCTTAGCGCACAATCACTCATGCTATTAGTCAGACTCTCTAGCCCCGTTTATACCTGGTGCTAACATGGGTCCTTTGTCCTCATCTGGTCTACATTCTGATTGAGCCCACGTTTCCAGAAGTGTTAGACATGGTCTTAAAATATGTCTATTATCCATCCACTGTGTCTGCATTGTGACCAGATATCCTGGTCTCAAATTATTTCACAGCTATTCTTACAAAATAATGTTTGTTTATTTATTGTAAGACACATATTTACGTAGTCACTCAATGGTGCCACCTGTCAATGACTTCAGAGGGCGAAATACTAATATGATTTAAATGGTTTCTCTGGCCATATCTGTCTACACTTGTAAGATATCTAGACACAATGCATCTGACTACCTCGAGAGGTGGGATGTGTGATCTGATCACAATCGGACCACAATGTGTCTTTTGATTGTCTACACCAGTTTAAAACTGTGGGCACAATCAGAATGTGGACAAGATCAGGACAAAGGACGCATGTTAGAACCAGGCATAAATGTCTGGAATGTTGTCTGGCTCTTTACATGTCAAAAAGATACATGTCAAGTAACATTATTTGACACATTAAATAAGCTTGTTGACCAATCAGGACCTGAATATGACTGGACGTCACATAATAATTTAACACGTTCATTTTAAAAATTCTGTCACACACACGCAGCTAAACCAACATGTCCCTGCTCACGCCCATGCTAGATGAGGATTAGTGTGTGTGTGTGTGTGGTGTGTGTGTGTGTGTGTGTGTGTGTGTGTGTGTGTGTGTGTGTGTGTGTGTGTGTGTGTGTGTGTGTGTGTGTGTGTGTGTGTGTGTGTGTGTGTGCGTGTGCGTGCGTGTGCGTGCGTGTGTGTGTGATTTGTGTTCCGTTATAGCCCTCAGTTCTCGAGGGATTGACCATATGTTACAGTGGTGTAGCATCCAGAACTAAGAGATACAACCATATCATCCCCCTGTCTCCCTGTCCTCTCTCCCCCACTCCTATTCCCTTAACCCCTTCCTCCATCTTCCTGTCCCCCCTGTCCTCTCTCCCCCACTTCTATTCTCTTAACCCCCCTCCATCCCCCTGTCCCCCCTGTCCTCTCTCCCCCACTTCTATTCTCTTAACCCCCCTCCATCCCCCTGTCCCCCCTGTCCTCTCTCCCCCACTCCTATTCCCTTAACCCCCCTCCATCCCCCTGTCCCCCCTGTCCTCTCTCCCCCACTCCTATTCCCTTAACCCCCCTCCATCCCCCTGTCCCCCCTGTCCTCTCTCCCCCACTTCTATTCTCTTAACCCCTCCCTCCATCCTCCTGTCCCCCCTGTCCTCTCTCCCCCACTCATTTTCCCTTAACCCCTCCCTCCATCCTCCTGTCCCCCCTGTCCTCTCTTCCCCACTCCTATTCCCTTAACCACTCCCTCCATCTCCCTGTCCTCTCTTCCCCACCCCTATTCCCTTAACCCCTCTCTCCATCCTCCTGTCCCCCCTGTCCTCTCTCCCCCACTCCTATTCCCTTAACCCCTCCCTCCATCCTCCTGTCCCCCTGTCTTCTTTCCCCCACTCCTATTCCCTTAACCACTCCCTCCATCCTCCTGTCCCCCCTGTCCTCTCTCCCCCACTCATTTTCCCTTAACCCTCCCTCCATCCTCCTGTCCCCCCTGTCCTCTCTCCCCCACTCCTATTCCCTTAACCACTCCCTCCATCTCCCTGTCCTCTCTCCCCCACTCCTATTCCCTTAACCCCTCTCTCCATCCTCCTGTCCCCCCTGTCTTCTCTCCCCCACTCCTATTCCCTTAACCACTCCCTCCATCCTCCTGTCCCCCCTGTCCTCTCTCCCCCACTCATTTTCCCTTAACCCCTCCCTCCATCCTCCTGTCCCCCCTGTCCTCTCTCCCCCACTCCTATTCCCTTAACCACTCCCTCCATCTCCCTGTCCTCTCTCCCCCACTCCTATTCCCTTAACCCCTCCCTCCATCCTCCTGTCCCCCCTGTCCTCTCTCTCCCACTCCTATTCCCTTAACCCCTCCCTCCATCCTCCTGTCCCCCCTGTCCTCTCTCCCCCACTCCTATCCACCTAAACCCCTCCCTCCATCCTCCTGTCCCCCCTGTCCTCTCTCCCCCACTCCTATTCCCTTAACCCCTCCCTCCATCCTCCT
This sequence comes from Oncorhynchus masou masou, assembly GCF_036934945.1. NCBI lineage: Eukaryota > Metazoa > Chordata > Actinopteri > Salmoniformes > Salmonidae > Oncorhynchus > Oncorhynchus masou. The sequence continues at coordinate 12,826,987 of NC_088244.1, read as the reverse complement.
GTCCCCCCTGTCCTCTCTCCCCCACTCCTATTCTCTTAACCCCTCCCTCCATCCTCCTGTCCCCCCTGTCCTCTCTCCCCCACTTCTATTCTCTTAACCCCCCTCCATCCCCCTGTCCCCCCTGTCCTCTCTCCCCCACTTCTATTCTCTTAACCCCCCCCTCCATCCCCCTGTCCCCCCTGTCCTCTCTCCCCCACTCCTATTCCCTTAACCCCCCTCCATCCCCCTGTCCCCCCTGTCCTCTCTCCCCCACTCCTATTCCCTTAACCCCCCCTCCATCCCCCTGTCCCCCCTGTCCTCTCTCCCCCACTTCTATTCTCTTAACCCCTCCCTCCATCCTCCTGTCCCCCCTGTCCTCTCTCCCCCACTCATTTTCCCTTAACCCCTCCCTCCATCCTCCTGTCCCCCCTGTCCTCTCTTCCCCACTCCTATTCCCTTAACCACTCCCTCCATCTCCCTGTCCTCTCTTCCCCACCCCTATTCCCTTAACCCCTCTCTCCATCCTCCTGTCCCCCCTGTCCTCTCTCCCCCACTCCTATTCCCTTAACCCCTCCCTCCATCCTCCTGTCCCCCCTGTCTTCTTTCCCCCACTCCTATTCCCTTAACCACTCCCTCCATCCTCCTGTCCCCCCTGTCCTCTCTCCCCCACTCATTTTCCCTTAACCCCTCCCTCCATCCTCCTGTCCCCCCTGTCCTCTCTCCCCCACTCCTATTCCCTTAACCACTCCCTCCATCTCCCTGTCCTCTCTCCCCCACTCCTATTCCCTTAACCCCTCTCTCCATCCTCCTGTCCCCCCTGTCTTCTCTCCCCCACTCCTATTCCCTTAACCACTCCCTCCATCCTCCTGTCCCCCCTGTCCTCTCTCCCCCACTCATTTTCCCTTAACCCCTCCCTCCATCCTCCTGTCCCCCCTGTCCTCTCTCCCCCACTCCTATTCCCTTAACCACTCCCTCCATCTCCCTGTCCTCTCTCCCCCACTCCTATTCCCTTAACCCCTCCCTCCATCCTCCTGTCCCCCCTGTCCTCTCTCTCCCACTCCTATTCCCTTAACCCCTCCCTCCATCCTCCTGTCCCCCCTGTCCTCTCTCCCCCACTCCTATCCACCTAAACCCCTCCCTCCATCCTCCTGTCCCCCCTGTCCTCTCTCCCCCACTCCTATTCCATTAACCCCTCCCTCCATCCTCCTGTCCCCCCTGTCCTCTCTCCCCCACTCCTATTCCCTTAACCCCTCCTTCCATCCTCCTGTCCCCCCACTCCTACTCCCCCACTCCTATTACCTTTACCCCTCCCTCCATCCCCCTGTCCTCTCTCCATCCCCCTGTCTCCCTGTCTTCCCTCCATCCCCCTGTCTCCCTGTCCTCTCTCCATCCCCTGTCTCCCTGTCCCCCCCATCCCCCTGTCCTCCCTCCATCCCCCTGTCTCCCTGTCCTCCCTCCATCCCCCTGTCTCCCTCTCCTCTCTCCCCCACTCCTATTACCTTTACCCCTCCCTCCATCCCCCTGTCTCCCTGTCCTCCCTCCATCCCCCTGTCTCCCTCTCCTCTCTTCCCCACTCCTATTCCCTTTACCCCTCCCTCCGTCCCCCTGTCCTCCCTCCATCCCCCTGTCCTCTCTCCATCCCCTGTCTCCCTGTCCTCTCTCCCCCACTCCAATTCCTTTAACCCCTCCATCTCCCTGTCCTCTCTCCATCCCCCTGTCTCCCTGTCCTCCCTTCATCCCCCTGTCTCCCTCTCCTCTCTCCCCCACTCCTATTACCTTTACCCCTCCCTCCATCCCCCTGTCTCCCCTCTCATTGTCCTCTGTCCCTGTCTTGCCCCTCTCTCTATCTCATCCACTTCTATCACCCATCTGCTGTGTACTGTAGGACTGGTGAAGAGGAATGCCAATGTCTGGACTCTCCAGACCACAGTTTAGGGAAGTATGGTCTGACTGAAGATGAGTAGAACCAGCTGCACCTTATACAGAGTGAATATCCAGATACAATTTATATACACAAGTCCAACGAATGCACATCCACATGCACACAGACATTAATGAGCTACATGTGAGTGTACACACACACACTGATACACACACACACACTGATACACACACACACACACACACACACACACACACACACACACACACACACACACACACACACACACACACACACACACACACACACACACACACACACACACACACACACACACACACACACACACACAAGGACACACACGATGCAAATAGTTGATTATAGACATGGACAAGGCCCAAAAATGCTGTACATTACTTTCAAAATTCCTTTCTGTAACCGTTCAGACTGTGAAAAGGAAAAAAGTATTTCTCGGTCGACAGGGAGTTATTTATACTGGTCTAAAGTGTGTCTGCAGACGTGCACTGGACTGTTGCTGTGACGGGTGATTGGTTTTACTGGTCTGTCTCCTTACTCTCTGTGGGAGCAGGGGGAGTGGTGTGAGTGGGGGTGGGGGGGGGGAGAGGGGTGGTAGAGGGGTGGGATGTGTGGGGGAGTGGTGTGTGTGGGGGGTAGGGGAGGGGGAGATGGGGGGAGGGGGAGATGGGGGGTAGAGGGGTGGGATGTGTGGGGGTGCATGGACGAGGGGTGGTACAGGGGTGGGATGTGTGGGGGTGCATGGAAGAGGGGTGGCAGAGGGGTGGGATGTGTGGGGGGTGGGGGGAGAGGGGTGGTAGAGAGGTGGGGTGTGTGGGAGTGAGTGATAGAAGGGTGGTAGAGGGGTGGGATGTGTGGGGGGAGAGGGGTGGTAGAGGGGTGGGGTGTGTGGGGGTGCATGGAAGAGGGGTGACAGAGGGGTGGGATGTGTGGGGGGTGTGTGGGGGGAGAGGGGTGGTAGAGGGGTGGGGGGTGTGGGAGTGAGTGGTAGAGGGGTGGTAGAGGGGTGGGATGTGGGGGGGGTGTGTGTGGGGGGGAGGGGTGGTAGAGGGGTGGGGTGTGCGGGAGTGAGTGGGAGAGGGGTGGTAAAGGGGTGGTAAAGGGGTGTGTGGGGGGACATTTGCATTTATGAGTAGAAGTGGATGAGTTTTCACAGCAGAACAGTAGGGTATAACAGGCTCTCTTGAACATGCTGTGAGTTTTCACAGCAGAACAGTAGGGTATAACAGGCTCTCTTGAACATTCTGTGTCTACATTTACTTATGTGCTAGCGTAACCTACTCGTTACTTTAGCTTGTTTTCCTAGGCAGAGAGTGGACAGCGGCGTGCTAGCTTAGCTTCTTTGTTAGCGTCATTAGAATGTTTTCATAGGCAGACGGTGGACAGTGGAAGTGATTAGTTACCACAGAAAAATTATGAACTGAAGGCTGAGCTGGATATAGGCCCTCAGAGACAGGTATAACCAGAGGGGTAACACAACACACACACAGAGACATAAACACACACACACACACAGATCACAGATCACAGAGTCAGAAAACTAGTGATATCAGAACTGAGAAAACATAGTATTTCCAAAAGGTGACAGCAACAAGAATGATGGGGAGAGGGAGTGAGAGAGATATGGACATAGATCAGAAAACTGAGAGAGAAGGGACTTAGAGAATGAGAAAGTGTGAGAAAGAGAAACATAGTGAAAGGGCAACAGAGAGAAACAGAGAGAGAGGGAAAGGGAGAGAGAGAGAGGAAAAGGAATAGAGAAAGGGAGAGAGAGAGGGAAAGTGAGAGAGGGAAAGTGAGAGAGAGAAAGGGAGAGGGAGACAGGGTGAGGGAAGGAGAGAGAGAGGGTGAGAGAGGGAGAGATGGACAGAGGGAGAAGGAAATAGAGAGGGAGAGAGAGACAGAGGGAGATGGAAGGAGAGAGAGAGAACCAAATAGAAAACCAAAGAAAATGAACAAGAATGACAAATGGTTTGATGAAGAATGTGAAAATCTAAGAAAGAAATTGAGAAACCTGTCCAACCAAAAACATAGAGACTCGGAAAATCTGAGTCTACGCCTCCACTATGGTGAATCACTAAAACAATACAGAAATACACTACGGAAAAAGAAGGAACAGAACGTCAGAAATCAGCTCAATGTAATGGAAGAATCCATACACTCTAACCACTTCTGGGAAATCACTAAACAACCAACAACACGAAGAATTATCTATCCAAAATGGAGATGTATGGGTAAACCACTTCACCAATCTTTTTGGCTCTATAACAAAGAACAAAGAGCAAAAACATATACATGATCAAATACAAATCTTAGAATCAACTATTAAAGACTACCAGAATCCACTGAATTCTCCAATTACCTTGAATGAGCTACAGGCCAAAATAAAAACCCTCCAACACAAAAAGGCATGTGGTGTTGATGGTATTCTCAATGAAATGATCAAATATACAGACAACAAATTCCAATTGGCTATACTAAAACTCTTTAACATCATCCTTAGCTCTGCCATCTTCCGCAATATTTGGAACCAAGGACTGATCACTCCAATCCACAAAAGCGGAGACAAATTTGACCCCAATAACTACCGTGGGATATGCGTCAACAGCAACCTTGGGAAAATCCTCCACATTATCTTCAACAGCAGAATAGTACATTTCCTCAGTGAAAACAATGTACTGAGCAAATGTCAAATTGGCTTTTTACCAAATGACAGTACAACAGACCATGTATTCACCCTGCACATCCTAATTGACAAACAAACAAACCAAAACAAAGGCAATGTCTTCTCATGTTTTGCTGATTTCAAAAAAGCCTTCGACTCAATTTGGCTTGAGGATCTGCTATACAAATTGATGGAAAGTGGTGTTGGGTGTAAAACATACGACATTATAAAATCCATGTAAACAAACAACAAGTGTGAGGTTAAAATTGGAGAAAAAGAACTCACATTTCTTCACACATGGTTGTGGGGTGAGACAGGAATGTAGCTTAAGCCCCACCCTCTTCAACATATATATCAATGAATTGGCGTGGGGACTAGAAAAGTCTGCAGCACCAGGCCTCACCCTACTAGAATCTGAAGTCAAATGTCTACTGTTTGCTGATGATGTTGTGCTTCTGTTCCAAGCCAAAGAGGACCTACAGCAGCACCTAGATCTTCTGTACAGATTCTGTCAGACCTGAACCCTCACAGTAAATCTCAGTAAGACCAGAATAATGGTGTTCCAAAAAAGGTCCAGTCGCCAGGACCACAAATACAAATTCCATCTAGACACCGTTGCCCGAGAGCACACAAACACTATACATACCTCTGCCTAAACATCAGCGCCACAGGTAACTTCCACAAAGCTGTGAACGATCTGAGAGACAAGGCAAGAAGGGCCTTTGACTGTACAGAATGCTATTTGGCCCCAAACAGAGAGTACACTGTGGCAGAATACCTGACCACTGTGAGTGACCCAAACTTAAGGAAAGCTTTGACTATGTACAGACTCAGTGAGCATAGCCTTGCTATTGAGAAAGGCCACCGTAGGCAGACATGGCTCTCAAGAGAAGACAGGCTATGTGCTCACTACCCACAAAATGAGGTGGAAACTAAACTGCACTTCCTAACCTTCTGCCCAATGTATGACCATATTAGAGACACATATTTCCTATCAGATTACACAGATCCACAAAGAATTCGAAAACAAACCCAATTTTGATAAACTCCCATATCTACTGGGTGAAATACCAGTGTTCCATCACAGCAGCAAGATTTGTGACCTGTTGCCACAAGAAAATGTCAACCAGCGAAGAACAAACACCATTGTAAATACAACCCATATTTATGCTTATTTATTTGTACATTGTTACAGCACTGTATATATATATATATACATATATAAATACATATATATACAGTGCCTTGCGAAAGTATTCGGCCCCCTTGAACTTTGCGACCTTTTGCCACATTTCAGGCTTCAAACATAAAGATATAAAACTGTATTTTTTTGTGAAGAATCAACAACAACTGGGACACAATCATGAAGTGGAACGACTTTTATTGGATATTTCAAACTTTTTTAACAAATCAAAAACTGAAAAATTGGGCGTGCAAAATTATTCAGCCCCCTTAAGTTAATACTTTGTAGCGCCACCTTTTGCTGCGATTACAGCTGTAAGTCGCTTGGGGTATTTCTCTATCAGTTTTGCACATCGAGAGACTGAATTTTTTTCCCATTCCTCCTTGCAAAACAGCTCGAGCTCAGTGAGGTTGGATGGAGAGCATTTGTGAAAAGCAGTTTCCAGTTCTTTCCACAGATTCTCAATTGGATTCAGGTCTGGACTTTGACTTGGCCATTCTAACACCTGGATATGTTTATTTTTGAACCATTCCATTGTAGATTTTGCTTTATGTTTTGGATCATTGTCTTGAAAGAAGACAAATCTCCATCCCAGTCTCAGGCCTTTTGCAGACTCCATCAGGTTTTCTTCCAGAATGGTCCTGTATTTGGCTCCATCCATCTTCCCATCAATTTTAACCATCTTCCCTGTCCCTGCTGATGAAAAGCAGGCCCAAACCATGATGCTGCCACCACCATGTTTGACAGTGGGGATGGTGTGGTCAGGGTGATGAGCTGTGTTGCTTTAAGCCAAACATAACGTTTTGCATTGTTGCCAAAAAGTTCAATTTTGGTTTCATCTGACCAGAGCACCTTCTTCCACATGTTTGGTGTGTCTCCCAGGTGGCTTGTGGCAAACTTTAAACAACACTTTTTATGGATATCTTTAAGAAATGGCTTTCTTCTTGCCACTCTTCCATAAAGGCCAGATTTGTGCAATATACAACTGATTGTTGTCCTATGGACAGAGTCTCCCACCTCAGCTGTAGATCTCTGCAGTTCATCCAGAGTGATCACGGGCCTCTTGGCTGCATCTCTGATCAGTCTTCTCCTTGTATGAGCTGAAAGTTTAGAGGGACGGCCAGGTCTTGGTAGATTTGCAGTGGTCTGATACTCCTTCCATTTCAATATTATCGCTTGCACAGTGCTCCTTGGGATGTTTAAAGCTTGGGAAATCTTTTTGTATCCAAATCCGGCTTTAAACTTCTTCACAACAGTATCTCGGACCTTCCTGGTGTGTTCCTTGTTCTTCATGATGCTCTCTGCGCATTTAACGGACCTCTGAGACTATCACAGTGCAGGTGCATTTATACGGAGACTTGATACACACAGGTGGATTGTATTTATCATCATTAGTCATTTAGGTCAACATTGGATCATTCAGAGATCCTCACTGAACTTCTGGAGAGAGTTTGCTGCACTGAAAGTAAAGGGGCTGAATAATTTTGCACGCCCAATTTTTCAGTTTTTGATTTGTTAAAAAAGTTTGAAATATCCAATAATTGTCGTTCCACTTCATGATTGTGTCCCACTTGTTGTTGATTCTTCACAAAAAAATACAGTTTTATATCTTAATGTTTGAAGCCTGAAATGGGGCAAAAGGTCGCTAAGTTCAAGGGGGCCGAATACTTTCGCAAGGCACTGTATGACATGTGTAATGTCTTTATTCTTTTGAAACTTCTGTATCTGTAATGTTTGCTGTTAATTTCTATTGTTTATTTCACTTTTGTATATTATCTACCTCACTTGCTTTGACAATGTTAACATATGTTTCCGATGCCAATAAAGCCCCTTGAATTTAATTTAATTTAATTGTCAGAGGGATGGGGAAGGAGAGAGAGAGAGAGAGACTTATGTTCCCCACACAAACCTGTTCTACTAAAACACTGAAGCCTCAGGACAAGAACAACCATGATTATTGTTGTTACTGATTGTCCAGTTGACAATCTTGATTATTATTAATTAATTAATTATTATTATTATTAATTATGTTAATATTGTAAATGAATCACTTAATCTCCAAAGTACGATGTGACAATATGTACATTGTTACTTCATGCCAATAAAGAAAATTGAATTGAGAGAGAGAGCAAGAGGGAGAGAGAGAGAGAAAGAGAGAGATATGATGTTGTGCCTCTGTCCCAAACCAAAGAGGACCTACAGCAGCACCTAAATATTATGCACAGATTCTGCCAGACCTGGTCCCTAACAGTAAATCTCAGTAAGACCAAAATAACGGTGTTCCAAAAAAGGTCCAGTAGCCAGGACCACAAATACAAATTCCATCGAGACACCGTTGCCCTTTAGCACACAACAAACTATACATACCTTGGCCTAAACATTAGCGCCACAGGTAACTTCTTCAAAGCTGTGAACGATCTGAGAGACAAGGCAAGAAGGGAATTCTATGCCATCAAAAGGAACATAACATTCAACATACCAATAAGGATCTGGCTAAAAATAGTTGAATCAGTTAAAGAACCCATTGCCCTTTATGGTTGTGAGGTCTGGGGTCCGCTCACCAACCAAGAATTCACCAAATGGGACAAACACCAAATTGAGTCTCTGCATGCAGAATTCTGCAAAAATATCCTCAGTGTACAACGTAGACAACCAAATAATGCATGCAGAGCAGAATTAGGCCGATACCCGCTAATTATCAAAATAAAAAAATAGCCGTTAAATTCTACAACCAACTAATCAGGAAGCGATTCCCAAACCTACAGAGAGATGAACCCGGAGAAGTGGCCCCTGAGCAAGCTGGTCCTGGGGCTCTGTTGGGTGTGTTTGTGTTTGTGAACAGAGCCCCAGGACAGCAATATAATTAGACCCAACCAAATCATGAGAAAAACTAAAAGATAATTACTTGACACAATGGAAAGAGCATAGCCTTGCTATTGAGAAAGGTTGCCATAGGCAGACCTGGCTCTCAAGAGAAACCAGGCTATGTGCACACTGCCCACTAAATGAGGTGGAAATTGAGCTGCACTTCCTAGCCTCCTGCCAAATGTATGACCAGAGACACACATTTCCGTCAGATTACACAGACTCACAATTTGAAAACAAACCCAATTTTGATAAACTCCCATATCTACTGGATGAATTACCACAGTGTGCCATCACAGCAGCAAGATTTGTGACCTGTTGCCACAAGAAAAGGGCAACATCTGAAGAACAAACACCATTGTAAATAAAACTCATATTTATGTTGACTCATCTTCCCTTTTGTCTTTATTATTTTGGAATTTTGTGAGTGCAATGTTTACTGTTAAATTCTATTGTTTATTTCACTTCTTCATTATGTACTTCACTTGCTTTGGCAGGGTGAACACATGTTTCCCATGCCAATAAAGCCCTTAAATAGAATTGAAATTGAATTGAGAGAGAGAGAGAGAGAGAGAGAGTGTGTGTGTGTGTGAGAAAGAGAGAGAGAGAGAGAGAGAGAGAGAGAGAGAGAGAGAGAGAGAGAGAGAGACTGGCATAGAGATTGGCATCAGATTTATTCAATTAAATTTCAATTTAAGGGGGTTTATTGGCATGGGTTACATCTGTTTACATTGTAACATATGTTTACAAAGCAAGTTAAATAGATAAACAATAGTGAAATAAACAATAAAACGTGAACAGTAAACATATTTTTGTTTAACCAGACAAGTTAGTTAAGAACAAATTATTATTTACAGTGAAGGCCTACACCGGCCAACGCTGGGCCAATTTTGCGCCACAGTATGGGACTCCCAAACACGGCCAGATGTGGTACAGCCTGGATTCAAACCAGGGACTGTAGTGACACCTCTTGCACTGACCTCTGTGCCACTCGGGAGAATAAAGACATGCCACATGTCATATTATGTCTATATACAGTGTTGTAATGATGTGGAAATAGTTAAAGTACAAAAATGAAAATAAATAAACATAAATATAGGTTGTATTTACAATGGTGCTTGTTCTTCACTGGTTGACATGTAACAAATGTCACAACATGTCACAAATATTGCACAATAGCAAGACTATGCTCACTGAGTCTGTACATAGTCAAAGCTTTCCTTAAAGTTGAGTCAGTCACAGTTGTCAGGTATTCTGCCACTATGTACTCTTTGTTTAGGGCCAAATAGCATTCTGGTTTGCTAAGTTGTTTTGTTTATTCTTTCCAATTATTTTTCTCTGTTTAGGGCCAAATACACAAAAAAAATGGTTCTTTGAATTTACTTAATTCAAAAGGAGTGCATCGGTTCCACATGAATGAAACATGTTAGATGAACACAATTATACTTTTTGGGTTGACTTCTTTTCTTTTTGTCAAGCAAATATGTGTTCATGTAAATGCATTTTAATTGAATAGAATCAATTTAACATGATTCGGTTAAGCTACTTTTATTTGAATTAAATGTGTAGAGTCTAATGGATTTGATCATGTCCCCTAGCTGACAAGGTACAGTTCTGTCATTCTGCCCCTGAACAAGGCAGTTAACCCACTGTTCCTAGGTCGTCATTGAAAATAAGAATTTGTTCTTAACTGACATGCCTAGTTAAATAAAGGTAAAACAATGAGATGATGCCATTTTCTACCTTACTTACACTAATGAACAGGGACATATAAAGTACAAGCTAACGATGTGGAACCAAGGAGCAAGAGACCATGTGCATCAGTGATAAAGGGTGTTTCAAAAATTATACTGTATTTTTTTGTAACCGTTCAGCTTATTGGAACAACAAATGTACATTCACTGACATTGTGTTCAATGAATTGCACAGGTCTAAATCACAGTGCTGTAGGCTATTTATCTGTATGAAAACAACAAGCAGTTTTGTCCTAACAATGATTGGGCACTCAATCTAATGCATTTTGTTACAAAAATAGGTTCGTCCCAGGGTATCCTGCGCCGGCGCTGCGTGCTGTGTCTCTGGGGCGCTGGGAGGGTGCAGTGCGCCCTATGCCTGCGCTCCTCCCGTGCCGGGCAAATGTGGGCATTGAGCCTAAGGGAGAGGTGCGAGTGGTATGCACCAGATCTCCAGTGCTCACCCACAGCCCGGTTCAACCTGTGCCTGCAGGAGCAGTCAAGAGCTGCCGGAGCCGCTCGTCAGTCAGGAGCTTCCGGAGCCGCCCGTCAGTCAGGAGCTTCCGAAGCCGCCCGTCAGTCAGGTGCTTCCGGAGCCGCCCGTCACTCCGGAGCTGTCGGAGTCGCCCTTCACTCAGGAGCTGTCGGAGCCGCCCGTCAGTCAGGAGCTTCCGAAGCCGCCCGTCAGTCAGGAGCTTCCGAAGCCGCCCGTCAGTCAGGAGCTTCCGGAGCCGCCCGTCAGTCAGGAGCTGTCGGAGTCGCCCTTCACTCAGGAGCTGTCGGAGCCGCCCGTCAGTCAGGAGCTGTCGGAGCCGCCCGTCAGTCAGGAGCTGTCGGAGCCGCCCGTCAGTCAGGAGCTGTCGGAGTCGCCCTTCACTCAGGAGCTGTCGGAGTCGCCCTTCACTCAGGAGCTGTCGGAGTCGCCCTTCACTCCGGACCTGCCGGAGTCGCCCTTCACTCCAGAGCTGTCGGAGTCGCCCTTCACTCAGGAGCTGTCGGAGTCGCCCTTCACTCCGGACCTGCCGGAGTCGCGCTTCACTCAGGAGCTGTCGGAGTCGCCCTTCACTCAGGAGCTGTCGGAGTCGCGATTCACTCAGGAGCTGTCGGAGTCGCCCTTCACTCAGGAGCTGTCGGAGTCGCCCTTCACTCAGGAGCTGTCGGAGTCTCCCGCCTGTCCGGCGCTGCCGGAGTCTCCCGTCTATTCGGGGCCCACTGCAAGGGTCCCCAGTCCGAGGTCGGCACCACTTAAGTGGGCCAAGGGGGGGGGGGTACTGTCACGTCCTGACCTTAGTTCTTTTTTATGTCTCTATTTTAGTTTGGTCAGGGCGTGAGTTGGGGTTGGCATTTTATGTTTTTGTTCTATGTTTTGTATTTCTGCTTTTGGCCTGGTATGGTTCCCAATCAGAGGCAGCTGTCAATCGTTGTCTCTGATTGAGAACCATACTTAGGCAGCATGTTTTCCCACTGTGATTTGTGGGTAGTTGTTGTCTGTGTCAGTGTTTTACCATACAGAACTGTTTCGGGTTTTCATTTATTTTTTCTTGTTCTTTTGTATTCAGTGTTCGGTTATAGTTCATTAAAATATGGACACTTACCACGCTGCGCATTGGGCCGATCTTTCCTACTCCTCCTCAGAAGAGGAGGAAAACCGTTACAAATTTATGTCAATTAGCCTATCAGAAGCTTCTAAAACCATGACATAATTTTCTGGAATTTTCCAAGCTGTTTAAAGGCTCAGTCAACTTAGTGTATGTAAACCTCTGACCCACTGGAATTGTGATACAGTGAATTATAAATGAAATAATCTGTCTGTAAACAATTGTTGGAAAAATGACTTGTGTCATGCACAAAGTAGATGTCCTAACCGACTTTCCAAAACTTTAGTAAGTTAACATGGTGGTGTTGGTGTTTTGAGGGTATTATTTAATTAAGCTGCCAGTTGAGGACTTGTGAGACGTCTGTTTCTCAAACTAGACACTCTAATGTACTTGTCCTCTTGCTCAGTTGCACACCGGGGCCTCCCACTCCTCTTTCTATTCTGGTTAGAGACAGTTTGTGCTGTTCTGTGAAGGGAGTAGTACACCGCGTTATACGAGATCTTCAGTTTCTTGGCAAATATATATGGAATAGCCTTCATTTCTCAGAACAAGAATAGAATGACCAGTGTCAGAAGAAAGTTAATTGTTTCTGGCCATTTAGAGCCTGTAATTGAACTCACAAATGCTGATGCTCCAGATTCTCAACTAGTCTGAAGAAAGCCATTTTATTGCTTTGGTAATCAGAACAACAGTTTTCACCTGTGCTAACATAATTGCAAAAGGGTTTTCTAATGATCAATTAGCCTTTTAAAATGATACACTTGGATTAGTTAACACAACGTGCCATTGGAACACAGGAGGGATGGTTGCTGATAATGGGCCTCTGTAGATATTCCATTATAAATCAGCCCTTTCCAGCTACAATGGTCATTGACTACATTAACAATGTCTACACTATATTTCTGATAAATTTGATATTATTTTAATGGACAAAAAAATAGCATTTCTTTCAAAAACATGGACATTTCTAAGTGACCACAAACTTTTGAACGGTAGTGTACATATTATTATTCCCTTCCTTACTTAAATGTGTGTGTATTAGATAGTTGTTGTGGAATTGTTAGATTACATGTTAGATATTGCTGCACTGTCTGAACTAGAAGCACAAGCATTTCGCTACTCTCAAAATAACATCTACTAACCATGTGTACGTGACCAATAAAAGTTGATTTAATTGAATAAAATCAATCACCATGCTTACGTTGACCAGGTACTGTCAAGGTACTGTCTTCTCCGCTAATGCGCCATCGTTCTTTCTGGGAGATTCTTCTCTCGCACAGTTTGAATTGTTCCTCATTACTCGTCATGAATTTGCTTTATTGGTTCACACTCCCCCTACATGATTCAAACTGGTAGATCTGATTTTGCTTTGCGTTGCAGTGTTTGCAAGCACTGAATTAACGTTGAGAGGAGAAACAAAACATGTTTGAGTAAATCGCACATAATATGTTTAAGTAAATCTGACAAATCAAATCAAATTTTATTTGTCACATACACATGGTTAGCAGATGTTGCGAGTGTAGCGAAATGCTTGTGCTTCTAGTTCCGACAATGCAGTAATAACCAACAAGTAATCTATCTAACAATTCCAAAACTACTACCTTATAGACACAAGTGTAAGGGGATAAAGAATATGTACATAAAGATATATGAATGAGTGATGTTACAGAGCGGCATAGGCAAGATACAGTAGATGGTATCGAGTACAGTATATACATATGAGATGAGTATGTAAACAAAGTGGCATAGTTAAAGTGGCTAGTGATACATGTATTACATTAAGATGCAGTAGATGATATAGAGTACAGTATATACGTATACATATGAGATGAATAATGTAGGGTATGTAAACATTATATAAGGTAGCATTGTTTAAAGTGGTTAGTGATATATTTTACATAATTTCCCATCAATTTCCATTATTAAACTCAATGTTAGTGGTGGCTGTTTAACAGTCTGATGGCCTTGAGATAAAAGCTGTTTTTCAGTCTCTCGGTCCCAGCTTTGAGCTTTGATGCACCTGTACTGACCACGCCTTCTGGATGATAGCGGGGTGAACAGGCAGTGGCTCGGGTGGTAGAAGTTTGTAGAAGTTTGTGAGTGCTTTTGGTGACAAGCCGAATTTCTTCAGCCTCCTGAGGTTGAAGAGGCGCTGCTGCGCCTTCTTCACGATGCTGTCTGTGTGGGTGGACCAATTCAGTTTGTCTGTGATGTGTACGCCGAGGAACTTAAAACTTACTACCCTCTCCACTACTGTTCCATCGATGTGGATAGGGGGGTGTTCCCTCTGCTGTTTCCTGAAGTCCACAATCATCTCCTTAGTTTTGTTGACGTTGAGTGTGAGGTTATTTTCCTGATGAACAGCATTCTCACATAGGTATTCCTCTTGTCCAGATAAGTTAGGGCTGTGTGCAGTGTGGTTGAGATTGCATCGTCTGTGGACCTATTTGGGCGGTAAGCAAATTGGAGTGGGCCTAGGGTGTCAGGTAGGGTGGAGGTGATATGGTCCTTGACTAGTCTCACAAAGCACTTCATGATGACGGAAGTGAGTGCTACGGGGCGGAAGTCCTTTAGCTCAGTTACCTTAGCTTTCTTGGGAACAGGAACAATTGTGGCCCTCTTGAAGCATGTGGGAACAACAGACTGGGATAGGGATTGATTGAATATGCCCGTAAACACACCAGCCAGCTGGTCTGCACATTACATTTACATTTACATTTAAGTCATTTGGCAGACGCTCTTATCCAGAGCGACTTACAAATTGGATGCTCTGAGGACACAGCTGGGGCTGCCGTCTGGGCCTGCAGCCTTGCGAGGGTTAGCACGTTTAAATGTTTTCCTCACGGCGGTTGCAGTGAAGGAAAGTCCGCATGTTTTGGTTGCGGGCCGTGTCAGTGGCACTGTATTGTCCTCAAAGCGGACAAAAAAAGTTATTTAGTCTACCTGGGAGCAAGACATCCTGGTCCGTGACGGGGCTGGTTTTCTTTTTGTAATCCGTGATTGACTGTAGACCCTGCCACATACCTCTTGTGTCTGAGCCGTTGAATTGAGATTCTACTTTGTCTCTATACTGACGCTTTGCTTGTTTGATTGCCTTGCGGAGGGAATAGCTACACTGTTTGTATTCGGTCATGTTTCCGGTCACCTTGCCCTGATTAAAAGCAGTGGTTCGCGCTTTCAGTTTCACGCGAATGCTGCCATCAATCCACGGTTTCTGGTTTGGGAATGTTTTAATCTTTGCAATAGGAACGTCATCTTCAACGCATGTTCTAATGAACTCGCTCACCGAATCAGCGTATTCATCAATGTTGTTGTTTGATGCAATATGAAACATATCCCAGTCCAAGTGATGGAAGCAGTCTTGGAGTGTGGAATCAGATTGGTCGGACCAGCGTTGAACAGACCTCAGCGCGGGAGCTTCTTGTTTTAGTTTCTGTCTGTACGCAGGGAGCAATAAAATGGAGTCGTGGTCAGCTATTCCGAAAGGAGAGCGGGGCAGGGCCTTATATGCGTCGCGGAAGTTAGAATAGCAATTATCCAAGGTTTTCCAGCCCTGGTTGCGCAATCGATATGCTGATACAATTTAGGGAGTCTTGTTTTCAGATTAGCCTTGTTAAAATCCCCAGCTACAATGAATGCAGCCTCAGGATATATGGATTCCAGTTTGCAAAGAGTCAAATAAAGTTTGTTCAGAGCCATCTATGTGTCTGCTTGGGGGGGAATATATACGGCTGTGATTATAATCGAAGAGAACTCCCTTGGTAGATAATGCGGTCCACATTTGATTGCGAGGAATTCTAAATCAGGTGAACAGAAGGACTTGAGTTCCTGTATGTTGTTGTGACCACACCACGTCTCGTTAACCATGAAGCATACGCCCCCGCCCCTCTTCTTACCAGAAATATGTTTGTTTCTGTCGGCGCGATGCGTGGAGAAACCAGCTGGCTGCACCGACTCCGATAGCGTCTCTCCAGTGAGCCATGTTTCCGTGAAGCAAAGAACGTTACAGTCTCTGATGTCCCTCTGGAATGCTACCCTTGCTCGGATTTCATCAACCTTGTTGTCAAGAGACTGGACATTGGCGAGAAGTATGCTAGGGAGTGGTGCACGATGTGCCCGTCTCCGGAGTCTGACCAGAAGACCGCTTCGTTTCCCTCTTTTACGAAGTCGTTTTTGGGTCGCCGGCTGGGATCCATTCCGTTGTCCTGGGTGAAAGGCAGGACACAGGATCCGCTTCGCGAAAGTCATATTCTTGGTCGTACTGATGGTGAGTTGACGCTGCTCTTATATTCAGTAGTTCTTCTCGACTGTATGTAATGAAACCTAAGATGACCTGGGTTACCATTTAAGAAATAACACAGTTCACCATGTCCCGTTTTTTCAGTGTAGCATTTTAGTTTGCTCAGTTTTTTTGCATATTGGTTCCAATGTGTCAAGTAAATATCTTTTTGTTTTCTCTTGATTTGGTTGGGTCTAACTGTGTTGCTGTCCTGGTGCTCTGTGGGGTCTGTTTGTGAACAGAGCCCCAGGATCAGCTTGCTTAGGGGGTTCTTCTCCAGTTCATTTCTCTTAGTGTCATGCTCGCTATCCTCAAACTCCCTGTCATAAATCAACCAAGGTGCAGCATGCATGTAGTTCCACATCTTTTAATGAAAGTGAAGCCTAAATAACCAAAAAAACAAACAGGTAAACAGCAAAGACTGTGAAGCAACCGAGGTGCACACAAACACACACAGAAAAATAATTACCCACAAAAAGGCTACCTAAGTATGGTTCTCAATCAGAGACAACGATTGACAGCTGCCTCTGATTGGGAACCATACCAGGCCAAACACATAGAAATAGTCTTGGCCCACTTAGGTGGCGCCTCTGGAGTGGTGATCCTAAGGCTTCCACTAGATGTCAACAGTCTTTAGAACCTTGTTTGATGCTTCTACTGTGAAGTGGGGTGAATGAGAGGGGAATGAGTCAGAGGTCTGGCAGAGAGGCATGAGCTGGCCACGCTCGTTCACGTGAGAGAGAGCTCTGTTCCATTACATTTCTACAGACAAAGGAATTCTCTGGTTGGAACATTATTGAAGATGTATGTTAAAAAAACACACTAAAGATTGATTCTATACTTCGTTTGACATGTTTCTACCACCTGCAATATAACTTTTTGGGACTTTTCGTCCGTACTTTCCGCTGGACTTGCGCGTGCGTCGTGAGGTTGAATTTGTTTACCAAACGCACTAACAAAAGGAGGTATTTGGGCATAAATTATTTATTGTGGATTATTGTGCATTCTGATGAAGATCATCAAAGGTAACTGAATATTTATAATACTATTCTGACATCTGTTGACTACACAACATGGCGGGTATCTGTTTGGCTTGATATGTTTTCTGAGCACCGTACTCAGATTATTGCATGGTTTGCTTTTTCGGTAAAGCTTTTTTGAAATCTGACACAGCGGTTGCATTAAGGAGAAGTTTATCTAAAGTTTCATGTATAACACTTGTATTTTCATCAACATTTATGATGAATATTTCTGTAAATTGATGTGGCTCTCTGCAAAATTACCGGATGTTTTGGAAGGAAAACATTACTGAACGTAACGCGTCAATGTATACTGAGATTTTTTTTTTAAATATGAACTTTATCGAACAAAACATACATGTATTGTTTAACATGAAGTCCTATGAGGGTCATCTGATGAAGATCATCAAAGGTTAGTGACTAATTTATCTGTGAATAGGCTGAATAGGCACTCACCTAACATAATTGTTTGTGGTGCTTTCGCCGTTAAGCCTATTTGAAATCAGACACTGTGGTGGGATTAAAAAGAAGTGTATCTTTAAAATGGTGTAAAATACTTGAACGTTTAAGGAATTTTAATTATGAGTTTTCTGTTGTTTGAATTTGGTGCCCTGCACTTTCACTGGCTGTTGTCATATCAATCCCGTTAGCGGGATCTCAGCCATAAGAAGATAACAAGTTAGATGAAATTAGGGCAAGGGTTGCTTTCCAGAGAGACATCAGGTATTGTAACGTACTCTGTTTCACGGAAAAATGGATATGTTGTCGGAGTCGAGACAGCCACCGGGAGACTTGAAGCGTCGCGGCGACAGATTATAAACATCTCTCTGGGAAGAAGGGCAGGGGTGTATGCTTCATGATTAACGACTCATTGTGTAATCGTAACAACATACAGGAACTCAAGTCCTTTTGCTCACCTGACCCAGAATTCCTCACAATCAAATGCCGACCATATTATCTCCCAAGAAAATTGGTTATTGTCACAGCCATGTATATCCCCCCTCAAGCTAATACCACGACAGCCCTCAAGGAACTTCACTGGACTCTATGCAAACTGGAAACCATGTATCCTGAGGCTGCATTTATTGTAGATGGGGATTTTAACAAAGCAAATTGGAGAACAAGGCTACCTAAATTCTATCAGCATGTGGATTGTAGCGCTCGTGTGGTCAATACACTGGATCAATGCTATTATAACTTCCTCGATGCAAAAATAAAAGACCCTCTCCCGCACTCCCTTTGGCAAACCGCACCACCCTCTGGAGAACCTTGCTGTTGCGGGCAGTGCAGTTGCCGCATCCTGTCGGGCTGTATCGCTGCCTGGTACGGCAACTGCACTGCCCGCAACCACAAGGTCTCCAGAGTGTGGTGTGGTCTGACAATCTCATACCGGGGGGAAACTATCTGCCCTCCAGGACACCTACAGCACCCGATGTCACATGAAGACCAAAAAGATCATCAAGGACATCAACCACCCGAGCCACTGCCTGTTCACCTCGCTATCATCCAGAAGGCGAGGTCAGTACAGGTGCATCAAATCTGGACCGAGAGACTGACTCAAGGCCTTCAGACTGTTAAACAACCATCACTAACACAGATAAGCTGCTGCCTACATACAGATTTGAAATCATTGGCCACTTCAATAAATGGATCACTAGTCACTTTAATAATCTTTACATATCTTGCATTTCTCATCTCATATGTATATACTGTATTTTATACCATCTTGCCTATGCCGTTTGGTCGTCACTCATCTATATATTCATATCTCTATATTCTTATTCCATCTCTTTACTTAGACTTGTGTGTATTATGTAGTTGTTGTGGAATTGTTAGATTACAGTTAAATATTTCTGCACTGTCGGAATTAAATGCACAAGCAATTCAATTTTGCTGATTTTAACTGCACAATTTTTGTTTGTGTTGATGGATTTTATAATGTCATACATTTTCCCCCAACACCACTTTCCATCAACTTCTGTAGCAGACACTCAAGCCAAATTGAGTGACAACTTTTTTTAAATCAACAAAACCTGAGAAGTCTTGGCCTTTGTTTTGGTTTGTTTGTTTGTCTGTCAATTAGGTGCAGGGTGAATACAAGGTCTGTGGTACGGTAATTTGGTAAAAATCCAATTTGATATTTGCTCAGTATGTTGTTTTTACTGAGGAAATGTACCAGTCTGCTATTAATGATAATACAGAGGATTTTCCCAAGGATGCTGTTGACACATATCCCCGGTAGTTATTGGGGTCAAATTTGTCTCCACAGCTAAACCAGTCCTGCATCGACGTAACCTGAAAGGCCGCTCAGCAAGGAAATAGCCACTGCTCCAAAACAACCACAAAATAATTGAGAATACGGTTTGCACATGGGGACAAAGATCATAGTTTTCGGAGAAATGTCCTCTGGTCTGATGAAACAAAAATAGAACTGTTTGGCCATAATGACCATTGTTATGTTAGGAGGAAAAAGGGGGAGTGTAAGGATCTGGGACCGAGAGACTGACTCAAGGCCATCAGACTGTTAAACAACCATCACTAACACAGATAAGCTGCTGCCTACATACAGATTTGAAATCATTGGCCACTTCAATAAATGGATCACTAGTCACTTTAATAATCTTTACATATCTTGCATTTCTCATCTCATATGTATATACTGTATTTTATACCATCTTGCCTATGCCGTTTGGTCGTCACTCATCTATATATTCATATCTCTATATTCTTATTCCATCTCTTTACTTAGACTTGTGTGTATTATGTAGTTGTTGTGGAATTGTTAGATTACAGTTAAATATTTCTGCACTGTCGGAATTAAAAGCACAAGCAATTCAATTTTGCTGATTTTAACTGCACAATTTTTGTTTGTGTTGATGGATTTTATAATGTCATACATTTTCCCCCAACACCACTTTCCATCAACTTCTATAGCAAACACTCAAGCCAAATTGAGTGAAAACTTTTTTTTAAATCAACAAAACCTGACAAGTCTTGGCCTTTGTTTTGGTTTGTTTGTTTGTCTGTCAATTAGGTGCAGGGTGAATACAAGGTCTGTGGTACGGTAATTTGGTAAAAATCCAATTTGACATTTGCTCAGTATGTTGTTTTTACTGAGGAAATGTACCAGTCTGCTATTAATGATAATACAGAGGATTTTCCCAAGGATGCTGTTGACACATATCCCCGGTAGTTATTGGGGTCAAATTTGTCTCCACTTTTGAGGATGGGGTTGATCAGTCCTTGGATCTAAGTATTGGCGAAGATGCCAGAGCTGAGGATGATGTTAAAGAGTTTTAGTATAGCCAATTGCATTTAGTGGCCTGTATATTTTATCATTTCATTTAGGACACCATCAACCCCACAGGACTTTTTTGGTTGAAGGGTTTGTATTTTGTCCTGTAGTTCATTCAATATAATTGGAAAATCCAGTGGGTTCTGGTAGTCTTTAATAGTTTATTTAATTTAATTGTGTATATGTTTTTGCTCTTTGTTTCTTTGTTATAGGTTTATCCAAACATCTCAGCTTTGGCTAGATACCTCTTCGTGTTGTTGTTTGTTAAGAGTTTTCCAATTTTCCTTAAAGTGGTTAGATAATTCAATTCAATTACATTGAATTTCTGACATTCTGTTCCTTCTTTTTCCATAGTGTATTTCTGTATTGTTTTTGTGATTCACCATAATGAAGGCATAGGCTCAGGATTTCTGGGTATCTCTGATCTTAGTTGGATAGGTTTCTCAATTTCTTTCAGTAGGTTTTTGCATTCTTCATCAAACCATTTGTCATTGTTGTTCATTTTCTTAGGTTGTCTGCTTGATATTTTTAGATTTGACAGGGAAGCTGAGAGGTCAAATATACTTTTTAGGTTTTCTACTGCCAAGTTTACACCTTCACTATTACAGTGAAACCCTTTGTCCAGGAAATTGTCAAGAAGGTATTGAATTTGTAATTGCCTAATTGTTTTTTTGGTTGATTTCTATCTATAGCATTTCTTAATATGATTCAGTTCCTTTGGCTTTGATGCCTCATGATTGAGCATAGCTCACTTCAAGTAGAGTGTGATTTTGCTGTGATCTGATAGAGTCTCAGTGGACTGACTGAACGCTCTAAGAGACCCTGGGATGAGCTCAGTGATAAAGTGATCTACAGTACTACTGCCAAGAAATTAGCTATATGTGTACCTACAATATGAGTCCAATCAAAGCATACTATTGACTATGTATAGTTGAAGTTGGAAGTATACATACACTTAGGTTGGAGACATTAAAACACATTTTTTCAACCACTCCACAAATTTCTTGTTAGCAAACTATAGTTTTGGCAAGTCGGTTAGGCCATCTACTTTGTGCATGACACAAGTAATTTTTCCAACAATTGTTTACAGACAGATTATTCCACTTATAAATCACTGTATCACAATTCCAGTGGGTCAGAAGTTTACATACACTAAGTTGACTGTGCCTTTAACCAGCTTGGAAAATCCCAGAAAATGATGTCATGGCTTTAGAAGCTTCTGATAGATTAATTGACATAATTGGAGTCCATTGGAGGCATACCTGTGGATGTATTTCAAGGCCTACCTTCAAACTCAGTGCCTGTTTGCTTGACATCAAGGGAAAATCACAAGAAATCAGCCAAGACCTCAGACTTTATTTTGTAGACCTCCACAAGTCTGGTTCATCCTTGGGAGCAATTTTCAAATGCCTGAAGGTACCACGTTCATCTGGACAAACAATAGTATGCAAGTATAAACACCATGGGACCACGGAGCAGTCATACCGCTCAGGAAGGAGATGTATTCTGTCTCCTGGAGATTAACGTACTTTGGTGCTAAAAATGCAAATCAATCCCAGAACAGCAAAGGACCTTGTGAAGATGCTGGAGGAAACAGGTACAAAAGTATCTATATCCACAGCTAAACCAGTCCTGCATCGACGTAACCTCAAAGGCCGCTCAGCAAGGAAATAGCCACTGCTCCAAAACAACCACAAAAAAATTGAGAATACGGTTTGCACATGGGGACAAAGATCATACTTTTCGAAGAAATGTCCTCTGGTCTGATGAAACAAAAATAGAACTGTTTGGCCATAATGACCATTGTTATGTTAGGAGGAAAAAGGGGGAGTGTAAGGATCTGGGTGTAGCTGGTGCAGAGGAGTCAGGCTCAGGACAGCAGAGACAAGGTACTTTACTCAATTTCCAAATATATAAAGTAATACCAATGTCAGTAATATGTGTATAGGTGGCAGGCGCAGGAGAGTCAAACGGATTGTAAAATGGAGTCTTTTAATAAATGTCCAAGTAACATGCTCCATAACACTAATAAGAAAAAACGAATAAAAACAAATATGGGTACGAAGACCCGACGCGCACCTATACAAAAAAACCTACACTGACAATAAACAATCTCTAACAAAGACATGAGGGGAAACAGAGGGTTAAATACACAACAGGTAATGAATGGGATTTAAGGCAGGTGTGTGGGAAGACAAGAGAAAACCAATGGAAAATGAAAATTGGATCAATGATGGCTAGAAGACCGGTGACGTCGAACACTGAGCACCGCCCGAACAAGGAGAGGCAATGACTTCGGCAGAAATCGTGACAACCAAGCCCACAAACATCAGACCGAACTTACAATAAAACAATCACGGACAAAAACCATGGGGAAAACAGAAGGTTAAATAATGAACATGTAATTGGGGAATTGAAACCAGGTGTGTAAAACAAAGACAAAACAAATGGAAATTAAAAGTGTGTTGGGTGATGGCTTAGAAGACCAGTGACGTCGACCTCCGAATGCTGCCCGAACAAGAAGAGGGACTGACTTTGGCAGAAGTCGTGACAGGGGGGCTTGCAAGCCGAAGAACATCATCCCACCAAGAAGCACGGGGGTGGCAGCATCATGTTGTGGGGGTGCTTCACTGCAGGAGGGACTGGTACACTTGATAAAATTGATGGCATCATGAGGGATGAAAATGATGTGGATATATTGAAGCAACATCTCAAGACATCAGTCAGGAAGTTAAAGCTTGGTCACAAATGTGTCTTTTAAATGGACAATGACCCCGAGCATACTTCCAAAGTTGTGACTTAAGGACAACAATGTCAAGTTATTGGAGTGGCCATCACAAAGCCCTGACCTCAATCCCATAGAAAATGTGTGGGCAGAACTGAAAAAGCATGTGAGAGCAAGGAGGTCTACAAACCTGACTCAGTTACACCAGCTCTGTCAGGGGGAATGGTCCAAAATTCACCCAACTTATTATGAGAAGCTTGTGGAAGGCTACCCGAAACGATTAACACAAGATAAACAATTTAAAGGCAATGTTACCAAATACTAATTGAATGAAGGTAAACTTCTGACCCACTGGGAATGTGATGAAAGAATTAATAGCTGAAATAAATCCTTCTCTCTACTATTATTCTGTCAATTCACATTGATACAGTAAAGTGGTGAGCCTAACTGACCTAAAACAGGGAATTGTTACTAGGATTAAATGTCAGGA
>NC_088244.1:12775738-12798238 GCF_036934945.1 Oncorhynchus masou masou | reverse complement strand
GGGGCCATCTTGCCAGGGCCAGACCAGAGGGGCTACTGGATTCACACTCCACCTGGCTCTCATTTCTCACACTCTCCCCTCCTTGACTCTCCTCTCCTTCTACTCCTCTCCTCTTCTCTCCTCTCCTCATCCTTGCCTCTCCTCCTCTTCTCCTCCTCCTTGCCTCTCCCCTCCCATCCCCTCCTCTCCTCTTCTCTTCTCCTCCTCCTCCTCTCCTCTTCTCCTCTCTCCTCTCCTCCTCTTTCCTATCCTCCTCCTCTCCTTTCCTCATCTCCCTGCCATTAAACCATCTTTAAATGTTCTTCCAGGCATCTGTAAATAACAATAGAAAAACTGTGAAGCCAAACACATGAATATAAATATAAAATTCCATGTTATTTAAGCAAAAAAAAAACAAGGCTAAAAGCCCAGTTGGAAAGCTTACGTTTTCACTCATAGCAAGCTAAAGCTAACAGGAAATGTGAACACGCCAGGCTTAGACACAGGACCATACAGACGGATATTCACCTTTAAATTGGTGTTAGCTTTACGAGATCTGGTGGGACATTACCTGCATATTCAGCTATTCCATGTTTCCATCCATCCAGTGTTTATTTGTTACCCACAGTAAGCCCAGTGTAATGTGTGAGCTTAAACACCTAATTTCATTAAGGAGACGTTTACAAGCTCGCTAACTAGCCTGCCTGTCAGTCAGCGCTAAGGTAAGCTGCCCAGTTAGCGCAGGATGAAGTACACCCCATTCACTTTTGGGTTTGCCCTCTAATGGTTGAGAAATAAGATTTGGGGAGGGTAAGCTGATCCTAGATCAGTGCCTAAGGGCATAATTGACCTGAAACGAAGACAATCCCTCTCCTGACTCGGTCCTCCATGGTATTAGAATGAGGGATTACCTGTCTCTTCCTTACAGCGTCATGACAACATCTGTATGTTTATGTTGAGTTTATTCTGTTATTAGTTCTCAACATTCAGCTTGATTCCATACCTTTTTGTGGCTTTTAGTTTTTTATGTGACTGTCATTTCTCACTTGCCAACAAGTTCCAAGCCACTGTATATTTTCTTTGCTGCATTCTTTAATGAAACATGTGACTGTTAAAGTTGCACTATGCAGAAATCGCTCCAACATTTCCTGGTTGCTAAAATTCTAACAGTTCGCCTAATTTCAGTTTATGTGACAAAATAAGAGAGACTCATTGTACCATCTAAACCACTGTGAAATATATTTTCCATAAGCAAAAATATTGTTGTTGCACCTGTTTGAAGCTGGTGTACAAAACTGAAAGTAAAAGAGCAAAAGCAAAACTTAAGAATGGAGAGCATAGAAATAGTGCACATAGAACAGGTATCCCACTTCTTAGAATAGCTTTGAAATAGAATGATATATCTATAACTCACATTTCTATGTGAATTTGGTCTGGTTGCCCATGGAAGTTAAATACTGCGACTTTAAATGAATAATGTTCTAATTGGTGAACAGACGTAAACTATTTGTCGTACTATATTTAATCTTGAACATGAATAACTAAAGTCATGATCATAACAGGTGATAGAGAGTTCATTTAAAGCCCCTTGAATTGAATTGAGTTCATATACCTGTTTTAACTGTGTTACATGGTTACACATTAATACTCCAATTGGTTTGGTTGACAGATGATCTACTGTCCATTGGAGACAGACAGCACTGTTGATTGATAGTCGACGGTGGGCGATGAGTCACTACTATATTTCCAAAAACCATTTTATATTTTGCTGATACGCTTCATGTGAGTTCATAGTAAAGCAAATGACTTCATCTTTGAGAATGTGAGAGCATCTGTCACTGTCACCTCTCTCTCTCTCTCCCTCTCTCTCACTGTCTCTCTCTATCTCTCTCTCTCTCTCGCCCTCTCTCTCTCCCTCTCTCTCTCTCTCTCTCTCTCTCCCTCTCTCTCTCCCCCCCCTCTCTCTCTCTCCCTCTCTCACTGTCTCTCTCTATCTCTCTCTCACTGTCTCTCTCTCTCTCTCTCTCTCTCTCTCTCTATCTGTCACTATCACCTCTCTCTCTGTCTCCCTATCTCTCTCTCTCACTGTCTCTCTCTCACTGTCTCTCTCTATCTCTCTCTCTCTCTCTCTCTCTCTCTATCTGTCACTGTCACCTCTCTCTCTGTCTCTCTCTCTCTCTCTCACTGTCTCTATCTCTCTCTCTCTCTATCTGTCACTGTCACCTCTCTCTCTCTCTCTCTCTGTCTCTCTCTATCTCTCTCTCTCTCTCTATCACTGTCACCTCTCTCTCTCTCTCTCTCAATTCAAGGGCTTTATTGGCATGGGAAACATGTGTTAACATTGCCAAAGCAAGTAAGGTAGATAATATATAAAGTGAAATAAACAATAAAAATTAACAGTAGACATCACACATACAGAAGTTTCAAAACAATAAAGACATTACAAATGTCATATTATATATATATATATACAGTGTTTTAACAATGTACAAATGGTAAAGGACACAAGATAAAATAAATAAGCATAGATATGGGTTGTATTTACAATGGTGTGTGTTCTTCACTGGTTGCCCTTTTCTCGTGGCAACAGGTCACAAATCTTGCTGCTCTGATGGCACACTGTGGAATTTCACCCAGTAGATAGGGGAGTTTGTCAAAATTGGATTTGTTTTCGAATTCTTTGTTGATCTGTGTAATCTGAGGGAAATATGTCTCTCTAATATTGTCATATATTGGGCAGGAGGTTAGGAAGTGCAGCTCAGTTTCCACCTCATTTTGTGGGCAGTGACCACATAGCCTGTCTTCTCTTGAGAGCCATGTCTGCCTACGGCGGCCTTTCTCAATAGCAAGGCTATGCTCGCTGAGTCTGTACATAGTCAAAGCTTTCCTTAATTTTGGGTCAGTCACTCTCGCTCTGTCACTGTCACCTCTCTCTCTCTCTCTCTCTGTATCTCTCTATCTCTCTCTCTCTCTCTGTCACCTCTCTCTCTGTGTCTCTATCTCACTCTCTCTATCTCTCTCTCTCTCTCTCTCTGTCTCTATCTCTCTCTCTCTGTCACTGTCACCTCTCTCTCTCTCTCTCTCTCTCTCTCTGTCTGTCTGTCTCTCTCTTTTTCCCTGTCTCTCTCTCCTGGGTGTGGAGAGTGATAAAACATTCGGGTTAAAGCCAAGATTGGCAAGGGTGAGTGTTAGGGTTAGGGTTGAACCAGGATGTGGATATGAAACTAGGGTTGAACCAGGATGTGGATATGAAACTAGGGTTGAACCAGGATGTAGATATGAACCTAGGGTTGAACCAGGATGTGGATATGAATAGAGGGGGATACAGCAACAACACATGACGAGAAGAGAGACAGAAGATGCAACAATAAATCACAAAGCAGAGTGTGTGTTCTGTGGATGTAAACACATTTCATTGTTGTATAATGGCAAACAGCCACAGTGTGATCATGCTAGCGAAATGCCTTGGGAGTGCAACCTTACACCACAACAAGACCAGGGCAAGAGCAATGGCTTCTGTTGAAGGACAACAAAGGGAGGATGTGATGAAGAGAAATGGGAAGAGAAGAAGGGAGGGAGAGAGGGAGGGAGTTGGAGTGAGAGAGAAAGAAGGGAGGGAAGGAGGGAGAGAGACAGGCAGAGATGTCAAAGGAGGGTAGTATTAACATATAAGGTAGAACACAGTAGATGAATAATCAGAAGAAAAGCAGGCAACTTATATATATCTGATGAGAAGATGCAATCACCATGTGAAACTGTATGTGGTATTTGTAAACTCTCTTAAAGCTCACTTAAGTTACCTCTACTATAACAGACCACGACATCCCCTAATTCTAGTTACCTCTGCTATAATAGACCACTACATCCCCTCCCTTCAGTTACCTCTGCTATAACAGACCACTACATCCCCTAATTCTAGTTACCTCTGCTATAACAGACCACTACATCCCCTAATTCTAGTTACCTCTGCTATAACAGACCACTACATCCCCTCCCTTCAGTTACCTCTACTATAACAGACCACTACATCCCCTCCCTTCAGTTACCTCTGCTATAACAGACCACTACATCCCCTCCCTTCAGTTACCTCTACTATAACAGACCACTACATCCCCTCCCTTCAGTTACCTCTACTATAACAGACCACTACATCCCCTCCCTTCAGTTACCTCTGCTATAACAGACCACTACATCCCCTCCCTCCAGTTACCTCTACTATAACAGACCACTACATCCCCTCCCTCCAGTTACCTCTACTATAACAGACCACTACATCCCCTCCCTTCAGTTACCTCTACTATAACAGACCACTACATCCCCTCCCTCCAGTTACCTCTACTATAACAGACCACTACATCCCCTCCCTCCAGTTACCTCTACTATAACAGACCACTACATCCCCTCCCTTCAGTTACCTCTACTATAACAGACCACTACATCCCCTCCCTTCAGTTACCTCTGCTATAACAGACCACTACATCCCCTCCCTCCAGTTACCTCTGCTATAACAGACCACTACATCCCCTCCCTTCAGTTACCTCTACTATAACAGACCACGACATCCCCTCCCTTCAGTTACCTCTACTATAACAGACCACTACATCCCCTCCCTTCAGTTACCTCTACTATAACAGACCACTACATCCCCTCCCTTCAGTTACCTCTACTATAATAGACCACTACATCCCCTCCCTTCAGTTACCTCTACTATAATAGACCACTACATCCCCTCCCTTCAGTTACCTCTACTATAATAGACCACTACATCCCCTCCCTCCAGTTACCTCTACTATAATAGACCACTACATCCCCTCCCTCCAGTTACCTCTACTATAATAGACCACTACATCCCCTCCCTTCAGTTACCTCTACTATAATAGACCACTACATCCCCTCCCTTCAGTTACCTCTACTATAACAGACCACTACATCCCCTCCCTCCAGTTACCTCTACTATAATAGACCACTACATCCCCTCCCTCCAGTTACCTCTACTATAACAGACCACTACATCCCCTCCCTTCAGTTACCTCTACTATAATAGACCACTACATCCCCTCCCTTCAGTTACCTCTACTATAACAGACCACTACATCCCCTCCCTCCAGTTACCTCTGCTATAACAGACCACTACATCCCCTCCCTTCAGTTACCTCTACTATAATAGACCACTACATCCCCTCCCTCCAGTTACCTCTACTATAATAGACCACTACATCCCCTCCCTTCAGTTACCTCTACTATAATAGACCACGACATCCCCTCCCTTCAGTTACCTCTACTATAATAGACCACGACATCCCCTAATTCTAGTTACCTCTACTATAACAGACCACTACATCCCCTAATTCTAGTTACCTCTACTATAATAGACCACTACATCCCCTCCCTTCAGTTACCTCTACTATAACAGACCACTACATCCCCTCCCTTCAGTTACCTCTGCTATAATAGACCACGACATCCCCTCCCTTCAGTTACCTCTACTATAATAGACCACGACATCCCCTAATTCTAGTTACCTCTACTATAACAGACCACTACATCCCCTAATTCTAGTTACCTCTACTATAATAGACCACTACATCCCCTCCCTTCAGTTACCTCTACTATAATAGACCACGACATCCCCTAATTCTAGTTACCTCTACTATAATAGACCACTACATCCCCTCCCTTCAGTTACCTCTACTATAACAGACCACTACATCCCCTAATTCTAGTTACCTCTACTATAACAGACCACTACATCCCCTAATTCTAGTTACCTCTACTATAATAGACCACTACATCCCCTCCCTTCAGTTACCTCTACTATAACAGACCACTACATCCCCTAATTCTAGTTACCTCTACTATAACAGACCACTACATCCCCTAATTCTAGTTACCTCTACTATAACAGACCACTACATCCCCTCCCTCCAGTTACCTCTGCTATAATAGACCACTACATCCCCTCCCTCCAGTTACCTCTACTATAACAGACCACTACATCCCCTCCCTCCAGTTACCTCTGCTATAATAGACCACTACATCCCCTCCCTTCAGTTACCTCTGCTATAATAGACCACTACATCCCCTCCCTCCAGTTACCTCTACTATAACAGACCACTACATCCCCTCCCTCCAGTTACCTCTGCTATAATAGACCACTACATCCCCTCCCTCCAGTTACCTCTACTATAACAGACCACTACATCCCCTCCCTCCAGTTACCTCTGCTATAATAGACCACTACATCCCCTCCCTTCAGTTACCTCTGCTATAATAGACCACTACATCCCCTCCCTCCAGTTACCTCTACTATAACAGACCACTACATCCCCTCCCTTCAGTTACCTCTGCTATAATAGACCACTACATCCCCTCCCTTCAGTTACCTCTGCTATAATAGACCACTACATCCCCTCCCTTCAGTTACCTCTGCTATAATAGACCACTACATCCCCTCCCTTCAGTTACCTCTACTATAACAGACCACTACATCCCCTCCCTTCAGTTACCTCTACTATAACAGACCACTACATCCCCTCCCTTCAGTTACCTCTACTATAACAGACCACTACATCCCCTCCCTTCAGTTACCTCTGCTATAATAGACCACTACATCCCCTCCCTTCAGTTACCTCTGCTATAACAGACCACTACATCCCCTCCCTTCAGTTACCTCTACTATAACAGACCACTACATCCCCTCCCTTCAGTTACCTCTACTATAACAGACCACGACATCCCCTAATTCTAGTTACCTCTGCTATAACAGACCACTACATCCCCTCCCTTCAGTTACCTCTACTATAATAGACCACTACATCCCCTCCCTTCAGTTACCTCTACTATAATAGACCACTACATCCCCTCCCTCCAGTTACCTCTACTATAATAGACCACTATTATAGTAGATTAATACTCTACCTCCCTAGGCCCAGTCAGTCAAATTAATATCATTTTTCTCACTGGCATAACACTGTAAAGTCTTTCATAAAATATATATAGTTGATTTCGGAAGTTTACATACACTGAGTCATTAAAAATTGTTTTTCAACCACTCCACAAATTTCTTGTTAACAAACTATAGTTTTGGCAAGCCAGTTAGTTTCCAACATTTGTTTACAGATTATTTCACTTATAATTCACTGTATCACAATTCCAGTGGGTCATTTGAGTCAATTGGAGGTGTAAATGAGGATGTATTTCAAGGCCTAACTTCAAACTCAGTGCCTCTTTGCTTGACATCATGGGAAAATCACACGAAATCAGCCAAGATCTCAGAAGAAAATGTAGACCTCCACAAGTCTGGTTCATCCTTGGGGGCAATTTCCAAATGCCTGAAGGTACCACGTCCATCTGTACTAACAATAGAAAGCAAGTTTAAACACCATTGTTAAGGTTTTCTTCTTCCTCTTCCTCTGAAGAGGAGGTGTAGCAGGGATCGGACCAAAATGCAGTGTGGTTATCTTTATACATCTTTAATAAAGATAATAATGAACAATACAAAAACGTAACGTAAAAACACTAAACGTAACGTGAAAACCCGAAACAGCCCTATCTGGTGCAAACACAGAGACAGGAACAATCACCCACGAAACACTTGAAGAATATGGCTGCCTAAATATGGTTCCCAATCAGAGACAACGATAAACACCTGCCTCTGATTGAGAACCACTCTAGGCAACCATAGACTTACCTAGACAACGCTACTATACCACAATCCCATAACCTAAAAAAAAACAAGACAAAACACACCACAATAAATTACCCATGTCACACCCTGGCCTGACCAAAATAATAACGAAAACACAAAATACCATGGGACCAAGCAGCCGTCATACCCCTCAGGAAGGCGACGCGTTCTGTCTCCTAGAGATGAAAGTACTTTGGTGCGAATAGTGCAAATCAATCCCAGAACATCAGCAATGGACCCTGTGAAGATTCTGGAGGAAACAGGCACAAAAGTATCTATATCCACAGTAAAACAAGTCCTATATAACCTGAATGGCCGCTCAGCAAGGAAGAAGCTTCTGCTCCAAAACTGCCATAAAAAAGCCAGACTACGGTTTGCAACTGCACATGGGGACAAAGATCATAGTTTTTTGGAGAACTGTCCTCTAGTCTGATGAAACCAAAATAGAACTGTTCGGCCATAATGACCATTGTTATGATTGGAGGGAAAAAGGGGGAGGCCAAGAACACCATCCCAACCGTGAAGCACGGGGATGGCAGCATCATGTTGTGGGGGTGCTTTGCTGCAGGAGGAAATGGTGCACTTCACAAAATATATGGCCTCAT
Source organism: Oncorhynchus masou masou (assembly GCF_036934945.1). Taxonomy (NCBI): domain Eukaryota; kingdom Metazoa; phylum Chordata; class Actinopteri; order Salmoniformes; family Salmonidae; genus Oncorhynchus; species Oncorhynchus masou. Next base: position 12,789,967 of record NC_088244.1, on the reverse strand, counting down.
GAGGGATGAAAATTATGCGGATATATTGAAGCAACATCTCAACATAGACCCCAAGCATACTTCCAAAGTTGTGGCAAAATGGCTAAAGGACAACAAAGTCAAGGTATTGGAGTGGCCATCACAAAGCCCTGACCTCAATCCTATAGAACATTTGTGGGCAGAACTGAAAAAGCGTGTGCAAGCAAGGAGGCCTACAAACCTGACTCAGTTACACCAGCTCTGTCAGGAGGAATGGGACAAAATTCACCCAACTTATTGTGGGATGCGTGTGGAAGGCTACCTGAAACGTTTGACCCAAGTTAAACAATTTAAAGGCAATGCTTCCAAATACTAAATGAGTGTATGTAACTTTCTGACTCACAGGGAATGTGATGAAAGAAATAAAAGCTGAAATAAATGATTCTCTCTCTACTATTATTCTGACATTTCACATTCTTAAAATAAAGTGGTAATCCTAACTGACCTAAGACATGGAATTTTTACTAGGATTAAATGTCTGGAATTGAAGAACTGAGTTTAAATGTATTTGGCTAAGGTGTACGTGAACTTCCGACGTCAACTCTATGAAAGGATTCCTTTATGAGGCCTGACGGTCTGTTTGTTAGTGAGTGCATGTGTCTCGTTATTGGGCTTCTGTGTTTGATGATCCTCTGGAGGTGAATATGCGCTCACGTCAGGGAACGATGAGGATACTGGAGATCCGACCAGACTCACCCCGTTGTGGGTTTCAGTGCTGTTTCAACCAGACAACCATGTGCTTTGTTTTTACTACTATTGTACAGTATATTGTTCCCCTGGTACACTGGAATGGATGCTGAACACTGGTTTAGTATTCGCCACCATAACGCCTCTATGAACCTTTAATAACACCGTCATAAACAAGTCAGAACCTTCCCTAGTATGTTTCATAACGTGTTGCAACATCTCCTGATATGTGCAATCTGTTTAGTCAGTAGTACTACTGCTTTTTCTGAATCAGCAGGGGACAGTAGCAGGGGTGATGTGAAGGGAGATGTGAGACTTGCTCAGCAGGGGACAGTAGCAGGGGTGATGTGAAGGGAGATGTGAGACTTGCTCAGCAGGGGACAGTAGCAGGGGTGATGTGAAGGGAGATGTGAGACTTGCTCAGCAGGGGACAGTAGCAGGGGGTGATGTGAAGGGAGATGTGAGACTTGTTCAACAGGGGACAGTAGCAGGGGTGATGTGAAGGGAGATGTGAGACTTGTTCAACAGGGGACAGTAGCAGGGGTGATGTGAAGGGAGATTTGAGACTTGTTCAACAGGGGACAGTAGCAGGGGGTGATGTGAAGGGAGATGTGAGACTTGTTCAGCAGGGGACAGTAGCAGGGGGTGATGTGAAGGGAGATGTGAGACTTGTTCAGCAGGGGACAGTAGCAGGGGGTGATGTGAAGGGAGATGTGAGACTTGTTCAACAGGGGACAGTAGCAGAGGTGATGTGAAGGGAGATGTGAAACTTGTTCAACAGGGGACAGTAGCAGAGGTGATGTGAAGGGAGATGTGAAACTTGTTCAACAGGGGACAGTAGCAGGGGTGATGTGAGACTTGTTCAACAGGGGACAGTAGCAGGGGTGATGTGAAGGGAGATGTGAAACTTGTTCAACAGGGGACAGTAGCAGGGGTGATGTGAAGGGAGATGTGAAACTTGTTCAACACGGGACAGTAACAGGGGTGATGTGAGACTTATTCAACAGGGGACAGTAACAGGGGTGATGTGAGACTTATTCAACAGGGGACAGTAACAGGGGTGATGTGAGACTTGTTCAACACGGGACAGTAACAGGGGTGATGTGAGACTTGTTCAACACGGGACAGTAACAGGGGTGATGTGAGACTTATTCAACACGGGACAGTAACAGGGGTGATGTGAGACTTATTCAACAGGGGACAGTAACAGGGGTGATGTGAGACTTGTTCAACACGGGACAGTAACAGGGGTGATGTGAGACTTATTCAACACGGGACAGTAACAGGGGTGATGTGAGACTTATTCAACACGGGACAGTAACAGGGGTGATGTGAGACTTGTTCAACACGGGACAGTAACAGGGGTGATGTGAGACTTATTCAACAGGGGACAGTAACAGTGTTACATGAATCTGTCATGCAGAATATGGAATTGTCAGAATATGGAATGTTCAGCAGCATTTTATATTTCAGATTGTCAATAATAACCCCGTGGTTTATGTGGTATCAGAGTCCAGACTATTTGAAACATTATGTACTCACTGTTATAACTTGACACACTACATACACCCACGACACTACACTTCTAAGATAAATCCTAACCATACACTGCTCTGCAGTATACCCTCTACATTCTGCCCTTTCCAATCCTCCTCACTACTGCAGAGTAACAGATTTGTTTTCACATTATTGTGACTTCACAAGGTCTGTCTTCTGTCTCTGAGCGTTGCCAGGACTACCACTACTGTGACTGCTTGGATTTTAACATTAGAGTTCATATCAGCTTCACCGGTATTGTAGTTTACTGAGGTGGTGTGTGTGTGAGCCTTCGTGCATGTGTGTGCGTGGGTGTGTGTGTGTTAATGTGTGTGTGTGTGAGCATTCGTGCATGTGTGTGCGTGGGTGTGTGTTTCACCAGAATAGCAAGGAGGAGATTGCCTAACATTAGCCAGCTGCATTGTTTTAGAAAAGCACAACTTGTCATGTAATTATGTTTAAGAACCTCGGTGGAATGTTAATCAGACTAAAGCAGAACGGATGAAAACCACATGAAAGGCTGTGAGCATCACCAGAGTTCTGCTCTCTGTTTCCCTGGGCCTGCTCTCTGTTTCCCTGGGCCTGCTCTCTGTTTCCCTGGGCCTGCCCTCTGTTTCCCTGGGCCTGCTCTCTGTTTCCCTGGGCCTGCTCTCTGTTTCCCTGGGCCTGCTCTCTGTTTCCCTGGGCCTGCTCTCTGTTTCCCTGGGCCTGCTCTCTGTTTCCCTGGGCCTGCCCTCTGTTTCCCTGGGCCTGCTCTCTGTTTCCCTGGGCCTGCTCTCTGTTTCCCTGGGCCTGCTCTCTTCATACTGTATGCAACACAGCAGCCGTAAAACACACACACATTTCAAATGTAAAACACAAACGCCTCTGGCATGAATGGAGATACAGTGGGAATCAGTGTAAAACAACAGATAAAGACAGAGAGAGAGAGAGAGAGAGAGAGAGAGAGAGAGAGAGAGAGACAAAGATGTTAGATGTTACTGTAGATGTTACTGTAGATGTGAGATGTTACTGTAGATGTTAGATGTTACTGTAGATGTTAGTGTAAATGTGAGATGTTAGATGTTACTGTAAATGTGAGATGTTAGATGTTACTGTAGATGTGAGATGTTACAGTATATGTTAGATGTTACTGTAAATGTGAGATGTTAGATGTTACTGTAGATGTTACTGTAGATGTGAGATCTTACTGTAGATGTTAGACTTAGCTGTAGATGTTACTGTCGATGTGAGATGTTAGACGTTACTTTAGATGTTACTGTAGATGTTAGATTTTACAGTATATGTTAGATGTTACTGTAGATGTGAGATGTTAGATGTTACTGTAGATGTGAGATCTTACTGTAGATGTTAGATGTTACTGTAGATATTAGATGTTACTGTAGATGTTAGATGTTACAGTAGATGTTAGATGTTACTGTAGATGTTAAATGTTAGATATTACTGTAGATGTTAGATGTTACTGTAGATGTTACTGTAGATGTTAGATGTTACTGTTTATGTTAAATGTTAGATGTTACTGTTGATGTTAAATATTAGATGTTACTGTAGATGTTAGATGTTACTATAGATGTTAGATGTTACTGTCGATGTTAGACGTTACTGTAGATGTTGGATGTTACTATAGATGTTAGATGTTACTGTAGATGTTAATGTTACTGTAGGTGTTGGATGTTACTGTAAATGTCAGATGTTACAGTAGATGTTAGATGTTACTGTAGATGTTAGATGTTAAATGTTTGATGTTACTGTAGATGTTAGGTGTTACTGTAGATGTTAGATGTTAAATGTTAGATGTTACTGTAGATGTTAGGTGTTACTGTAGATGTTAGGTGTTACTGTAGAGGTTACGTGTTACTGTAGATGTTAGATGTTACTGTAGATGTTAAATGTTAGATGTTACTGTAGATGTTGGGTGTTGGGTGTTACTGTAGATGTTAGATGTTACTGTAGATGTTAGATGTTACTGTAGATGCTAAATGTTAGATGTTACTGTAGATGTTGGGTGTTACTGTAGATGTTAGATGTTACTGTAGATGTTCGATGTTACTGTAGATGTTAGATGTTACTGTAGATGTTAGTGTAAATGTGAGATGTTAGATGTTACTGTAGACGTTAGATGTGCGATGTGAGGCTGTTCTTGTTCTTAGATAAACAGTATTCAGCAGACATCAAAGACAGATTAGTGTCTAACCTGCATGTCCTTCTATCACAGTAGATCAGACTAGGAGTGTGTGTGTTTGTGTCGCCCAGAGGGGAAGTGCTCTTGCTGTGAACCCTTTAAAGCCTGTGTGTAGCCCGCTCGCTGCTCTCCTTATCTCACTTTCACCAGCGGCAGAATGACAGGGTAAACATGTACACACACCCGTATCACCTGGAAATGGGAGACGAATACATAGACAGAGAGATACAGAGGGAGGGGAGAGTAGAGGAGAGGGGGCGAGGAGGAGAGCAGAGAGATACAGAGGGAGGGGAGAGTAGAGGAAAGGGGGCGAGGAGGAGAGCAGAGAGATACAGAGGGATGGGAGAGTAGAGGAAAGGGGGCAAGGAGGAGAGCAGAGAGATACAGAGGGAGGGGAGAGTAGAGTAGAGGGGAGGAGGCGAGGAGGAGAGCAGAGAGATACAGAGGGAGGGGAGAGTAGAGGAAAGGGGGCGAGGAGGAGAGCAGAGAGATACAGAGGGCGGGGAGAGTAGTGGAGAGGGGAGGAGGCGAGGAGGAGAGCAGAGAGATACAGAGGGAGGGGAGAGTAGAGGAAAGGGGGCGAGGAGGAGAGCAGAGAGATACAGAGGGCGGGGAGAGTAGTGGAGAGGGGAGGAGGCGAGGAGGAGAGCAGAGAGATACAGAGGGAGGGGAGAGTAGAGGAGAGGGGAAAAGGCGAGAAGGGGAGCAGGGGAGTGGAGTGGGGAGGAGAGGAGGGGAGGCGTGGAGAGGGGAGAAGAGGAGGGGAGGAGAGGAGGAGAGGAGGGGAGGAGTGGAGAGGGGAGAAGAGGAGAGGAGGAGAGGAGGGGAGGAGTGGAGGAGGAGGGGAGGGGAGTGGAGAAGGGAGAAGAGGAGAGGAGGAGAGGAGGAGAGGGGAGGGGTGGAGGAGTGGAGAGGAGTGGAGAGGAGTGAAGAGGAGTTTGGAGGAGTGGAGGAGGAGGAGGGGAGAAGAGGTACGAGGAGGAGGGGATGAGTAGAGAGGAGGAGTGAGGGGGAGTGGGGTGGAGAGGAGTGGAGTGGGGAGAAATGGCACGAGGAGGAGAGGAGGAGTGGAGAGGAGTGGAGGAGGAGGAGGGGAGAAGAGGTACGAGGAGGAGAGGAGGAGTAGAGAGGAGGAGTGAGGGGGAGTGGGGTGGGGAGGAATGGAGTGGAGTGGAGTGGGGAGAAATGGCACGAGGAGGAGAGGAGGAGTGGAGAGGAGTGGAGAAGAGTGGGGAGGAGTGGAGTTGGGAGGAGTTGAGTGGAGTGGAGTGGGGAGAAATGGCACGAGGAGGAGAGGAGGAGTGGAGAGGAGTGGAGAAGAGTGGGGAGGAGTTGAGTGGAGTGGAGTGGAGTGGAAAGGAGGAGAGGTCTGAATAGGGCTCTTGCTGTTATGTTTATACCAACCAAATCATATTAGCAACACCCAGCCCTGTATATCTATCGAGCTAGTTCACTGCTGCTATATGCACTCTCTGTATACACTTTCTCTCTCTGCTGGGTCTAGACTCCCTATGAGGTCCAGAGCCTGCTGGTTTTCTGTTCTACCTGATGATGAACAGCACCCACCGTAAAGCAGTCCCTGATTAGAAGGGAACAATGAAAAATGCAGTACAACTGGCTTCGAGGTCCAGAGTTGAGTTTAAGTCATTGTGGAGAAAGAAATCTAAAAGGACAGATAACATTGGAGTAGAGACCACTGGAGCCCTACAGACTGTCTAGAGACCACTGGAGCCCTACAGACTGTCTAGAGACCACTGGAGCCCTACAGACTGACTAGAGACCACTGGAGTCCTACAGACTGACTAGAGACCTCTGGAGTCCTACATACTGATGAGAGACCACTGGAGCCCTACAGACTGACTAGAGACCACTGGAGCCCTACAGACTGACTAGAGACCACTGGAGTCCTACAGACTGACTAGAGACCACTGGAGCCCTACAGACTGACTAGAGACCACTGGAGTCCTACAGACTGACTAGAGACCTCTGGAGTCCTACATACTGACTAAAGACACTGGAGTCCTACAGACTGTCTAGAGAACACTGGAGTCCTACAGACTGACTAGAGACCACTGGAGTCCTACAGACTGACTAGAGACCACTGGAGTCCTACAGACTGACTAAAGACACTGGAGTCCTACAGACTGACTAGATACCACTGGAGCCCTACAGACTGTCTAGAGACCACTAGAGTCCTACAGACTGACTAGAGACCACTGGGGTCCTACAGACTGACTAGACACCACTGGGGTCCTACAGACTGACTAGAGACCACTAGAGTCCTACAGACTGTCTAGAGACCACTGGAGTCCTACAGACTGACTAAAGACCACTGGAGTCCTACAGACTGACTAGAGACTACTGGAGTCCTACACTGTCTAGAGACTACTGGAGTCCTACAGACTGACTAAAGATCACTGGAGTCCTACAGACTGACTAGAGACCACTGGAGTCCTACACTGTCCAGAGACCACTGGAGTCCTACAGACTGACAAGAGACCTCCGGAGACCTACAGACTGACTAGAGACCACTGGAGTCCTACAGACTGACTAGAGACCCCTGGAGTCCTACAGACTGACTAGAGACCACTGGTGTCCTACAGACTGACTAGAGACCCCAGGTGTGTATGTCTGAGTATACAGGGCTTTTGGGCAGCTGCACACTTGTGGGGATCATGAGTGTGTCTATCCACTATGCACCTGTGTGTGTGTGTGTGTGTGTGTGTGTGTGTGTGTGTGTGTGTGTGTGTGTGTGTGTGTGTGTGTGTGTGTGTGTGTGTGTGTGTGTGTGTGTGTGTGTGTGTGTGTGCGTGCGTGCGTGCGTGCGTGCGTGCGTGCGTGCGTGCGTGCGTGCGCGCGTGTGTGTGTGTGTGTGCTCCTAGTCAAGAACCCTACTGTGGTTGCTGTTATCTGGCTGTCATGCATAAGGAGCCCAGAGTTGAAGTCTGATTTCATATAGAAACCATGCTGTTGAAAGGGGGTCAAATATGGAAAAATTCAATTTGGCCTCAGCCTCTCCTTACAGTAACACTCTTTCACTCCCTCCCTGTTTCCCTCCCTCCCTGTCTCGTTGGCCTTTATGACACCAATCAGAAATGAAAACATGCCGTAACACATTCTGCCAGTGCCACAGATCTTCATGTGGACGCACGCACGCACGCACGCACGCACGCACGCACGCACATACACACACACACACACACACACACACACACACACACACCACACACACACACACCACACACACACCACACACACACACACACACACCACACACACACACACACACACACACACACCACACACACACACACACACACACACACACACACACACACACACACACACACACACACACACACACACACACACACACACACACACACACACACACACACACACACACACACACACACGGGATGTGATCCTAAAGTCGATCATTTTACCAGTGTAAATATTAGTTAGTGTCATGGCTGTTAACGTTATAATGGCACGAGTTCAACTGCTTCAAATCCCTGTAAAGCACGCGCGATCCTCTTCAGCATTCCCAGCTGGCCCAGTCTCAATCGCCCAGGCATGTATCTCCCTTTCAGACTGACCCATCCCTGGCCCCTGGTCCTCCATGGACAGATCTATGATGCTCTTGGACTCTATGGGTCACTGACAGACAACTCCTCTGCCTGCCATCCCCTGCTCTTTCAATTCCTACTGCCTCTCTCCTCTCCATAACTCTCTCTCAGCTCCTACTGCCTTTCTCCTCTCCATAACTCTCTCTCAGTTCCTACTGCCTTTCTCCTCTCCATAACTCTCTCTCTCAGCTCCTACTGCCTTTCTCCTCTCCATAACTCTCTCTCTCAGTTCCTACTGCCTTTCTCCTCTCCATAACTCTCAGTTCCTACTGCCTTTCTCCTCTCCATAACTCTCTCTCTCAGCTCCTACTGCCTTTCTCCTCTCCATAACTCTCTCTCTCAGCTCCTACTGCCTTTCTCCTCTCCATACCTCTCTCTCAGCTCCTACTGCCTTTCCCCTCTCCATAACTCTCTCTCTCAGCTCCTACTGCCTTTCTCCTCTCCATAACTCTCTCTCTCAGCTCCTACTGCCTTTCTCCTCTCCATACCTCTCTCTCAGCTCCTACTGCCTTTCCCCTCTCCATAACTCTCTCTCTCAGCTCCTACTGCCTTTCTCCTCTCCATAACTCTCTCTCTCAGCTCCTACTGCCTTTCTCCTCTCCATAACTCTCTCTCAGCTCCTACTGCCTTTCCCCTCTCCATAACTCTCTCTCTCAGCTCCTACTGCCTTTCTCCTCTCCATAACTCTCTCTCTCAGCTCCTACTGCCTCTGACAGGAGTTAACTGAGGGATTCCAGGAATCAAACTCCTAATGAAGGTTCCAGATGTGTTTATTTAATGAAATGTTTGATTTGATCATATTATTAACTTTTAGAATCAAATGTCTCCTACTAAGTCAAAAGTAGACAACTCATAGTTCATAATAAAATAATATACAAATAGACAAATCTTCCCTACATTAATTCTGTACCCACAATAACAGTTGATTTCTCGCCAAGCCCCAGGGTAGAGGGAAATATAGACAAGGTTTCAAACGTTTTAAATACAAATTTAGTTTCAAATGTGGAGTTGAATTGAACTATACTGTACCGGAGTAGATCCTTATTGAAAGTTACAACTGTTCAGCAGGTTTACGTAGAATATTTATTGAAACAAAGTAGCACATCGATCCAATTTAAAAAAGAAACAAACAAAATAACAGCTATAAGAAATATGTTTTGCAAATCTCAATTAATTGCGAAGAGAATAAATATACAGTTTGGATTGATAACATATAGGAACAATGTTCTAATGAAGATGATCACAGGCTAGTGGGGAGGAGCTGATGGATATTAACACGTTTGTGGCAACAAGCAGAGAACCGTCTGTGAAGTCGTGGACAGGTGTAACACAATGAGCAGGTGTTTTAGAACAAAGGGCAATTTACAAAAACAATGCCACGGAACCAACTTAAATCTGTGACATATCCTTAAAAATGTGACAACAAATGAGAAGTAACCTGAAAATATTGTATGTAACAAAGTGTAGGATTTAAATGGATTTATTAAAATAGGAAAAACCCACAGCGCTATCTGGAAGCTTAAGAGATTTGGATAAAAGAAAATAAATACATACAATTTAATAAGTGATTGGTTGGTTAGACCTACTATATACCATATAGAACATGTGGGATTTCACCATCATGACCACAACATTGCCCATATACTGTATATTTAAACCATGAAAGTAGCATGTTATATGTTAAGTTGATATGGGTTTTAATATGGAGAAAGTAGACTATAATATGGTATATTACAGACACTGTAGCTCAAAACAAACAAATCATACAGACGGGATAAGGCCTCGGGGTCAAAGTGCATATGCTGAATGTGTTTGGGAGGACTAGCTGGGGCACCTGGGAAGATCTAGGCTTTGTGGGATACATTACAGGATGGAACATAAGGGACGAGCGTTGGGGTTTAGTATGGGGCCAATGACTACCTATAGAGACAGATTTAACCATGTTCAATGGAGGTTTGATTTAGGTCTAACCACCCTATAGTGACATAAATATGGAAGTAAACATTCCCCTCTTACCGGCAGCCCCAGATTCAACAGCTAAGACTGTGGGCATTCAGCGTTTAACTAATCTAGTGTTATGAAACGTGAGAGAAGCTCCCGTTTCACAGTCATGGTGACCCAATGGACTAGTCCAATATCAGCTATAGGACTGTGGTCCCCAATTACATTCAGCCGTGGATGATGTTTCCTTGAGCGGATGGTCGAGGGGGCAGACATAGTTATAAATCATTTCTACACTGCAAATTGACCGCAAGAATCCAAAAAAGATACAGTACTTGGCAAAAACAGAATAATTTCAAACCCTGATTACATTGGAATATAATCACATTTCTCTCTATTTATGCATCGGAATACTTGGGAATAGATTTCCTAAATTAAAAATAACTTTGCGCTGATTTCCCAGTGATTTTACAGTCTTAAATTCAACAATGAAAATTATATAATTTGTCTTTTGTTTTGCTCAGAAAGGGGGGCAAATAAAATCACCTATTGGGGAACCTTGTTATAGGTCATATTGAAAGTTTAAAAAATAATGACTGCTGACCTCCAGGCCTGGGGATTAATTAAAAATTAGCTTTGGATGATCGGGCAAAAATAATCTCAGAAAATAAATATTTCACTGTATTTTCGGTTTCAGAAGGCATTGGAACTATGACATGGAAAGGAATTATCAGTCTTCTGCAGCGGTATAATTGTTTAACTCTATAAATATAATTTATATAGTTTTTTTCTTTTTCTTTCTTCCTCTCTTCGCCTCCTTCGTTCCGCCTCTCTGGATACACACACGCATGCACACTTGCACGAACACACACTCTTCCCATCCTCCTCCTCCTCCTCCTCCTCCTCACTTGCAGACGAACTGGTCCACGGTTCTGGTGCAGCGCTTGCACTTGACATAGCAGCACCAGTGGAACTTGCAGTGGCATCGCTCCACAATCTGGGCCTTGTACTGGTCATAGCCCCGGCCACAGCACATCAGCTCACAGCCATCCATGCCCTCCGAGGTCTTATTGCACAGCCTGCCTACAGTACCCAGGGAGCCTGTGCTCTGGTTGGACAGACAGTAGTCTGGGCTGGACTCGATGTAGACCAGGTCATGGCTGGTGGGGGGGTTGAACTTGCTGTCCCGCTGCACCAGCTTGCCACGCAAGTTGAGCTTCATGGAGGCAGCGCTGTCGTACTTCTCCTTCAGGGTCTCGCCCACCTTGCGGAAGTCTGCCAGCTGCAGCCAGCACGTTTTCAGACTGCAGGAGCCCGACACACCATGGCACTTACAGGAGACATGGGCCAAGTCCGACACAGTCTGAGAGGATAGAAGGAGAGGTAGAGAGAGGGGGACAGGACAGTCTGATTATTATCACCAACTGGAGAGACTACACAGGACTAAGAGAAAGCAGAGAACAGATAAGTTTCATCTAAAAATGTCAAACTGTCAATACTGTACACGTGCTTTACTGTATGTGTGAATGTATCATGCATCAGATCTTCACAGACGTTATGTCATTAGGGAGAAGTACATGATGCCCTCTATGGCCCACACTGTCAGTAGAACAGAACCCTGTCCGCTCATTACTACCAGTCAGAAGAGATGCGAAAGAAACGCTGTTTCCTTTGAGGAATGAACTACAGGAAGAGCTCCGCGAGCCGTCATGACACCATCTCACACAGATCAAAAGACTGGCTTCAGAGGAGAGGCAGAGCTGTTACACAGATGATCAAGTGATACGGTCCTACGCCCCATCAGATTGACCTGGATGATCTCTCTCTCCCCTCTGTCTTCCCTTCCCTCACTACTGTCATTAGAAATCAACTTCAGGACAGCTGAAGTAGGTGGAGATGGACTTGTTTTCCTCCTTTGAGTGTGTGTGACATTAGGATATGTATGCAGTACAGTGCTTCAGTTAGTCAGGTGTGTGTGTGACATTAGGATAAGTATGTAGGTACAGTGCTTCAGTTAGTCAGGGTGTGTGTGACATTAGGATAAGTATGTAGGTACAGTGCTTCAGTTAGTCAGGGTGTGTGTGACATTAGGATAAGTATGTAGGTACAGTGCTTCAGTTAGTCAGGGTGTGTGTGACATTAGGATAAGTATGTAGGTACAGTGCTTCAGTTAGTCAGGGCGTGTGTGACATTAGGATAAGTATGTAGGTACAGTGGTTCAGTTAGTCAGGGTGTGTGTGACATTAGGATAAGTATGCAGTGGTTCAGTTAGTCAGGGCGTGTGTGACATTAGGATAAGTATGCAGTGGTTCAGTTAGTCAGGGTGTGTGTGACATTAGGATAAGTATGCAGTGGTTCAGTTAGTCAGGGTGTGTGTGACATTAGGATAAGTATGCAGTGGTTCAGTTAGTCAGGGTGTGTGTGACATTAGGATAAGTATGTAGGTACAGTGGTTCAGTTAGTCAGGGTGTGTGTGACATTAGGATAAGTATGCAGTGGTTCAGTTAGTCAGGGTGTGTGTGACATTAGGATAAGTATGTAGGTACAGTGGTTCAGTTAGTCAGGGTGTGTGTGACATTAGGATAAGTATGTAGGTACAGTGGTTCAGTTAGTCAGGGTGTGTGTGACATTAGGATAAGTATGCAGTTACAGTGGTTCAGTTAGTCAGGGTGTGTGTGACATTAGGATAAGTATGCAGTGGTTCAGTTAGTCAGGGTGTGTGTGACATTAGGATAAGTATGCAGTGGTTCAGTTAGTCAGGGTGTGTGTGACATTAGGATAAGTATGCAGTGGTTCAGTTAGTCAGGGTGTGTGTGACATTAGGATAAGTATGCAGTACAGTGGTTCAGTTAGTCAGGGTGTGTGTGACATTAGGATAAGTATGCAGTACAGTGGTTCAGTTAGTCAGGGCGTGTGTGACATTAGGATAAGTATGCAGTGGTTCAGTTAGTCAGGGTGCGTGTGACATTAGGATAAGTATGCAGTGGTTCAGTTAGTCAGGGTGTGTGTGACATTAGGATAAGTATGCAGTGGTTCAGTTAGTCAGGGTGTGTGTGACATTAGGATAAGTATGCAGTGGTTCAGTTAGTCAGGGTGCGTGTGACATTAGGATAAGTATGCAGTGGTTCAGTTAGTCAGGGTGCGTGTGACATTAGGATAAGTATGCAGTGGTTCAGTTAGTCAGGGTGCGTGTGACATTAGGATAAGTATGCAGTGGTTCAGTTAGTCAGGGTGCGTGTGACATTAGGATAAGTATGCAGTGGTTCAGTTAGTCAGGGTGTGTGTGACATTAGGATAAGTATGCAGTGGTTCAGTTAGTCAGGGTGTGTGTGACATTAGGATAAGTATGCAGTGGTTCAGTTAGTCAGGGTGTGTGTGACATTAGGATAAGTATGCAGTGGTTCAGTTAGTCAGGGTGTGTGTGACATTAGGATAAGTATGCAGTACAGTGGTTCAGTTAGTCAGGGTGTGTGTGACATTAGGATAAGTATGCAGTGGTTCAGTTAGTCAGGGTGTGTGTGACATTAGGATAAGTATGCAGTGCTTCAGTTAGTCAGGGTGTGTGTGACAGAGCGTATTCCTGCTCACCCTCCGTCCAGCCTCGTTATTGTGTAGGTTCATCATGAGCCGGGCACTCTCAAAGGATCCCTTGGCATAGCTCTTCTCCCGCTCCCGCGCGTCAACAAACTCTTTAGAGAATCTGTAGCCATAGTTCAGGTTGTCCCCGCAGCCGCCCCACAGCCAATCACGAGGCAGGTCTTTGGGACGTGCAGCACGACTGCAGCCGCAGCTCGACAGCTCCCCCTCTCTGCAAGCCCTGCTCACAGCATTGACCACCCCCGCCGCGCTGATGGCATAAGTAAACGCTGTTTCTCTGCTTCCTGTGGACAGAGACAGACAGAAGAACAACATGAATATATGACAGACCTGGTGATAGATTCAATTAGAAGTGATGAGTCAAAATCTAAAAACAAGAGACGAGTCATCGAATAAAGGTCCACATTGTGAGTCATTGTAGTGGAGTCCAGCCTGGCCAGAAACAGCACTTCATGGAGCTTTAACATGAGTCAACAATATGGGAGCAGAACGATCACACCATGTTTACTTCTGGATATAGTGGGCTCATCTAACCAGGCTTCCAACAGTAGAATGGTCCTGCCGCTTTGCCTCCATCCTTCAGGACATTGATAGTTGTTGGGAGTTAGCCAATAAGAGCAGAGCACCCTCCAGGGGCAG
>NC_088244.1:12725738-12770738 GCF_036934945.1 Oncorhynchus masou masou | reverse complement strand
ACACTTTTCTAATACAGACCTGGACAGAGAGAGGGAGACAGAGAAACACTTTTCTAATAGAGACCTGGACAGAGGGAGAGGGAGACAGAGAGGGAGACAGAGAGGGAGACAGAGAAACACACTTTTCTAATACAGACCTGGACAGAGAGAGACAGAGAAACATACTTTTCTAATAGAGACCTGGACAGAGAGAGAGGGAGACAGAAACACACTTTTCTAATAGAGACCTGGACAGACAGAGAGGGAGACAGAGAGGGAGACAGGGAGAGACAGAGAAACACACTTTTCTAATAGAGACCTGGACAGAGGGAGAGGAAGACAGACAAGGAGACAGAGAGGGAGACAGAGAGGGAGACAGAGAAACACACTTTTCTAATAGAGCCTTGGACAGAGGTAGAGGGAGACAGAGAAACACACTTTTCTAATAGAGACCTGGACAGACAGAGAGGGAGACAGAGAGGGAGACAGGGAGAGACAGAGAAACACACTTTTCTAATAGAGACCTGGACAGAGGGAGAGGGAGACAGAGAGGGAGACAGAGAGAGACAGAGAAACACACTTTTCTAATAGAGACCTGGACAGAGGGAGAGGAAGACAGACAAGAAGACAGAGAGGGAGACAGAGGGAGACAGAGAAACACACTTTTCTAATAGAGCCTTGGACAGAGGTAGAGGGAGACAGAGAAACACACTTTTCTAATAGAGACCTGGACAGAGGGAGAAGGAGACAGAGAGGGAGACAGAGAGAGACAGAGAAACACACTTTTCTAATAGAGACCTGGACAGAGGGAGAGGGAGACAGACAGGGAGACAGAGAGGGAGACAGAGAGGGAGACAGAGAGAGACAGAGAAACACACTTTTCTAATAGAGACCTGGACAGAGGGAGAGGGAGACAGACAGGGAGACAGAGAGGGCGACAGAGAGGGAGACAGAGAAACACACTTTTCTAATAGAGACCTGGACAGAGAGAGACAGAGAAACATACTTTTCTAATAGAGACCTGGACAGACAGAGAGGGAGACAGAGAGGGAGACAGAGAGAGACAGAGAAACACACTTTTCTAATAGAGCCCTGGACAGAGGTAGAGGGAGACAGAGAAACACACTTTTCTAATAGAGACCTGGACAGAGGGAGAGGGAGACAGAGAGGGAGACAGAGAGAGACAGAGAAACACACTTTTCTAATAGAGACCTGGACAGAGGGAGAGGGAGACAGACAAGGAGACAGAGAGGGAGACAGAGAAGGAGACAGAGAGGGAGACAGGGAGGGAGACAGAGAAACACACTTTTCTAATAGAGCCTTGGACAGAGGTAGAGGGAGACAGAGAAACACACTTTTCTAATAGAGCCTTGGACAGAGGGAGAGGGAGACAGACAATGAGACAGAGAGGGAGCCAGAGAGGGAGACAGAGAGGGAGACAGAGAAACACACTTTTCTAATAGAGACCTGGACAGAGGGAGAGGGAGATAGAGAGGGAGACAGAGAGAGACAGAGAAACACACTTTTCTAATAGAGACCTGGACAGAGGGAGAGGGAGACAGACAGGGAGACAGAGAGGGAGACAGAGAGGGAGACAGAGAAACATACTTTTCTAATAGAGACCTGGACAGAGGGAGAGGGAGACAGACAGGGAGACAGAGAGGGAGACAGAGAGGGAGACAGAGAGGGAGACAGAGAAACATACTTTTCTAATAGAGACCTGGACAGAGGGAGAGGGAGACAGAGAGGGAGACAGAGAGAGACAGAGAGGGAGACAGAGAGGGAGACAGAGAGAGAGACAGAGAGGGAGACAGAGAGGGAGACAGAGAGGGAGACAGAGAGGCTGGGAACTGATGACGTATGCATATGGACATTTAGTTCATGGTCACCGACCTGTACAGAGCAAACCCATCATCAGAACAATTCAACCAGCCTTTTACACACGCACACACACGCGCACACACACACAGGCGCGTGCACACTAGAGATCGACAGATTAACTAGATTTCAAGTTTTCAGAACAATCGGAAATCTGTATTTTTTTTATTTTACACCTTTATTTAACTCAACAAGTCAGTGAAGAACACATTGTTATTTTCAATGACAGCCGAGGAATGGTGGGTTAACTGCCTTATTCATGGGCAGAACCACAGATTATTACCTTGTCAGCTCGGGGGATCCAACCTTACAGTTAACTAGTCCAACGCTCTAACCACCTGCCTCTCATTGCACTCTGTGAGGAGCCTGCATGTTACGCGAATGCGGTAGAAGCCAAGGTAAGTTGCTAGCTAGCATTAAACTTATCTTATAAAAAATAATCAATCGTAATCACTAGTTAACTGCACATGATTGATGATATTACTAGTTTATCTAGCGTGTCCTGCGTTGCATATAATCGATGCGGTGCGTATCGTTGCTCCAACGTGTACCTAACCATAAACATCAATGCCTTTCTTAAAATCAATACACAGAAGTACATATTTTTAAACCTGCATATTTAGCTAAAAGAAATCCAGGTTAGCAGGCAATATTAATCAGGTGAAATTGTGTCACTTCTGTTGCGTTCATTGCACGCAGAGTCAGGGTATATGCAACAGTTTGGGCCACATAATTTGCCAGACTTTTACATAATTATGACATAACATTGAAGGTTGTGCAATGTAACAGGAATATTTAGACTGATGGATGCCACCCGTTAGATAAAATACGGAACGGGTCTGTATATCACTGAAAGAATAAGGGTCTTGTTTTCGGGAGGATAGCTTCCGGATTCAACCATATTAATGACCTAAGGCTCGTATTTCTGTGTGTTATCATGTTATAACTAAGTGTATGATTTGATAGAGCAGTCTGACTGAGCGATGGTAGGCAGCAGCAGGCTCATAAGCATTCATTCAAACAGCACTTTCGTGCATTTGCCAGCAGCTGTTTATGACTTCAAGCCTATCAACTCCCGAGATTAGACTGGTGTAACCGATGTGAAATGGCTAGTTAGTTTGCGGGGCGCGCGCTAATACCGTTTCAAACGTCACTCGCTCTGAGACTTGGAGTGGTTGTTCCCCTTGCTCTGCAAGGGCCGCGGCTTTTGTGGAGCGATGGGTAACGCTGCTTCGAGGGTGTCTGTCGTCGTTGTGTTGCTGGTTCGAGCCCAGGGAGGAGCGAGGAGAGGGACGGAAGCTATACTGTTACACTGGCAATACTAAAGTGCCTATAAGAACCTCCAATAGTCAAAGGTATATGAAATACAAATGGCATAGAGAGAAATAGTCCTATAATAACTACAACCTAAAACTTCTTACCTGGGAATATTGAAGACTCATGTTAAAAGGAACCACCACCTTTCATATGTTCTCATGTTCTGAGCAAGGAACTCAAACTTGAGCTTTCTTACATGGCACATATTGCACTTTTACTTTCTTCTCCAACACTTTGTTTTTGCGTTATTTAAACCAAATTGAAAATGTTTCATTACATATTTGAGGCTAAATTGATTTTATTTCTGTATTATATTTTAACTTAATAAGTGTTCATTCAGTATTGTTGTAATTGTCATTATGACAAATAAATAAATAAAATTGTCCGATTAATCTGTATCAGCTTTTTTTGGTCCTCCAATAATTGGTATCGGCGTTGACAAATCATAATCGGTTGACCTCTAGCACACACACACACAGGCGCACACACACACACACACACACACACACACACACACACACACACACACACACACACACACTTAGAGCAGCTCATCCTAATCTCCCCGGAGCAGCACAATTAGCCTCCACTGTAACCAGATCTACTGAGGAGAGCAGCCAGGGAGGGGAGGGAGGGAGGGAGGGACCCCCCTTCTCACACACACATACACACTCCTCACTCAGTCTGACACAGTAAATCAATTGCACCTGCGTGTCTTTTACTGGAGGAAAGTCACACACACCTCAGCAGTCTACAGTAGCTATTTCTGTGTGTGTGTGTGTGTGTGTGTGTGTGTGTGTGTGTGTGTGTGTGTGTGTGTGTGTGTGTGTGTGTGTGTGTGTGTGTGTGTGTGTGTGTGTGTGTGTGTGTGTGTGTGTACTAAATCATATGAAAAGACAATCCATGGAAGGTCACAATGGAATGTCCCTTGCCATTGCTTTAGTCAATTATATAAAGTAACAAGAGATGAATAATCCAACTTGAAGGAAGTGAAAAGCTACGGTTTCCTTTGATCCTCTGTCTCGTGACATCAGTACAGATCATTACTGCACTATTCTCTCTAACGTCTTTGTTGTATTGTATATTCTAGAGACATCAGTACAGATCATTACTGCACTATTCTCTCTAACGTCTTTGTTGTATTGTATATTCTAGAGACATCAGTACAGATCATTACTGCACTATTCTCTCTAACGTCTTTGTTGTATTGTATATTCTAGAGACATCAGTACAGATCATTACTGCACTATTCTCTCTAACGTCTTTGTTGTATTGTATATTCTAGTTTGCTATAAACATTACTTCACTATTCTCTCTAATGTCTTTGTTGTATTGTATATTCTAGTTTGCTATAAACATTACTGCACTATTCTCTCTAATGTCTTTGTTGTATTGTATATTCTAGTTTGCTATAAACATTACTGCACTATTCTCTCTAATGTCTTTGTTGTATTGTATATTCTAGTTTGCTATAAACATTACTGCACTATTCTCTCTAATGTCTTTGTTGTATTGTATATTCTAGTTTGCTAAAAACATTACTGCACTATTCTCTCTAATGTCTTTGTTGTATTGTATATTCTAGTTTGCTATAAACATTACTGCACTATTCTCTCTAATGTCTTTGTTGTATTGTATATTCTAGTTTGCTATAAACATTACTGCACTATTCTCTCTAATGTCTTTGTTGTATTGTATATTCTAGTTTGCTATAAACATTACTGCACTATTCCCTCTAATGTCTTTGTTGTATTGTATATTCTAGTTTGCTATAAACATTACTGCACTATTCTCTCTATCGTCTTTGTTGCATTGTATATTCTAGTTTGCTATAAACATTACTGCACTATTCCCTCTAATGTCTTTGTTGCATTGTATATTCTAGTTTGCTATAAACATTACTGCACTATTCCCTCTAATGTCTTTGTTGCATTGTATATTCTAGTTTGCTATAAACATTACTGCACTATTCCCTCTAATGTCTTTGTTGTATTGTATATTCTAGTTTGCTATAAACATTACTGCACTATTCTCTCTAATGTCTTTGTTGTATTGTATATTCTAGTTTGCTATAAACATTACTGCACTATTCTCTCTATCGTCTTTGTTGCATTGTATATTCTAGTTTGCTATAAACATTACTGCACTATTCCCTCTAATATCTTTGTTGTATTGTATATTCTAGTTTGCTATAAACATTACTGCACTATTCTCTCTAATGTCTTTGTTGTATTGTATATTCTAGTTTGCTATAAACATTACTGCACTATTCTCTCTAATGTCTTTGTTGTATTGTATATTCTAGTTTGCTATAAACATTACTGCACTATTCTCTCTAATGTCTTTGTTGTATTGTATATTCTAGTTTGCTATAAACATTACTGCACTATTCTCTCTAATGTCTTTGTTGTATTGTATATTCTAGTTTGCTATAAACATTACTGCACTATTCTCTCTAATGTCTTTGTTGTATTGTATATTCTAGTTTGCTATAAACATTACTGCACTATTCTCTCTAATGTCTTTGTTGTATTGTATATTCTAGTTTGCTATAAACATTACTGCACTATTCTCTCTAATGTCTTTGTTGTATTGTATATTCTAGTTTGCTATAAACATTACTGCACTATTCTCTCTAATGTCTTTGTTGTATTGTATATTCTAGTTTGCTATAAACATTACTGCACTATTCTCTCTAATGTCTTTGTTGTATTGTATATTCTAGTTTGCTATAAACATTACTGCACTATTCTCTCTAATGTCTTTGTTGTATTGTATATTCTAGTTTGCTATAAACATTACTGCACTATTCTCTCTAATGTCTTTGTTGTATTGTATATTCTAGTTTGCTATAAACATTACTGCACTATTCCCTCTAATGTCTTTGTTGTATTGTATATTCTAGTTTGCTATAAACATTACTGCACTATTCTCTCTAATGTCTTTGTTGTATTGTATATTCTAGTTTGCTATAAACATTACTGCACTATTCTCTCTATCGTCTTTGTTGCATTGTATATTCTAGTTTGCTATAAACATTACTGCACTATTCCCTCTAATATCTTTGTTGTATTGTATATTCTAGTTTGCTATAAACATTACTGCACTATTCTCTCTAACGTCTTTGTTGTATTGTATATTCTTGCTATAAACAAGTAGAAAAACGTCTGTAAAAGACAGTTTTCACTCAGCACAAATTCTTCAGCGTTTTGCAGTTACAAATACTATACACACAGCATACAACCACGCACGCAAATACAGACACTAACAGGATCCAAATCTGATCTAATTTGATCTATGCTCCTATGGTGATGTGTCAACACTGCTTCCCCTGTGTACAAAACCTATTATATCATCTGCATGTTCACATTTAGACTGGTCTCCTACTGGCAGACACACACACACACACACACACTACCACAGACACACACACACACTACCACAGACACACACACACACTACCACAGACACACAAACACACTACCACAGACACACAAACACACTACCACAGACACACAAACACACTACCACAGACACACAAACACACTACCACAGACACACAAACACACTACCACAGACACACAAACACACTACCACAGACACACACACTCCACAGACAGACACACATACTCACACACACTTCCACGGAAACACACAATACCACAGACACACTATCACAGACACTGCCACAGACACACACACACTACCACAGACACAAACACACACTACCACACACTACCACAGCCACACACTCCAAAAGACAGACACACACATTACTGCAGACACAGACACCGACACAGACACACACACTACCACAGACACACACACTACCACAGGCACACACACTACCACAGGCACACACACTACCACAGGCACACACACTACCACAGGCACACACACTACCACAGACACACACACACTACCACAGACACACACACACTACCACAGACACACACACACTACCACAGACACACACACACTACCACAGACACATACACACTACCACAGAAAAACACACACATAAACACACTTCAACAGACACACTACCACAGACACACTACCACCGACACCCACACACTACCACAGGCACACACACTACCACAGGCACACAAACACTAGCACAGACAGACAAACACTACCACAGACACACACACACACTACCACAGACACACACACACACTACCACAGACACACACACACACAGACTACCACAGACACACACAGACTACCACAGACACACACAGCCTACCAGACACACACACACACACACGACCACAGACACCCCCCCACACACACAGTACCAGACACACACACAGTGCCAGACACACACACAGTACCAGACACACACACAGTACCAGACACACACACAGTACCAGACACACACACAGTACCAGACACACACACAGTACCACAGACACAAATTACCACAGACACAAATTACCACAGACACACACTCCGCCACACCTCCACCACAGAGACACACAAACACTACCACAGACACACACACACACACACACTACCACAGACACACACACACTACCACAGACACACACTACCACAGGCAGACACACACACACTACCACAGGCAGACTTACACACACTACCACACACACACACACTCCACCACAAACACACACACACACACACTACCACAGACACACTACCACAGACACACACACACACACTACCACACACACACACACACTACCACAGACACACACACACACACACACACACTACCACAGACACACACACTACCACAGACACACAACCACAGACACACTACCACAAACACACACACACACACACTACCACAGACACACTACCACAGACACACACACACACACTACCACACACACACACACACACACACACACACTACCACAGACACACACACTACCACAGACACACAACCACAGACACACTACCACAGACACACACACTACCACAGACACACACACACTACCACAGACACACACACTACCACACACACACACACACACACACACACACACACACACACACACACACACACACACACACACACACACACACACACACACACACACACACACACACTACCACAGACACACACACTACCACAGACACACACACTACCACAGACACACACACTACCACACTACCACAGACACACACACACACACACAACCACAGACACACACACACACACTACCACAGACACACACACACACACACACACACACACACACACACACTACCACAGACACACACACACACACACATTACCACAGACACATTACCACAGAGTGAGAAAGTCACTTCTATGGAGTTCGTGTCTGCACATATTTGGATATATACCCAAAAACCACAGCATTCTGTTTTATACAATATTCACAATTTTGGTTTGGCAAAAACATTGAGTAAGAAAATAGGAGAGTCAAAAAATGTGTATATCTTAAAGGCTTATGTGCTGGAGTCAGAGACAGAGTCAGAGAGACATGGAGAAATGGAGTCAGAGAGACATGGAGTCAGAGAGACAGAGAGACATGGAGAAATGGAGTCAAAGAGACATGGAGACTGAGAGACATGGAGTCAGAGAGACATGGAGTCAGAGAGACATGGAGTCAGAGAGACATGAAAACATGGAGTCAGAGAGACATGGAGTCAGAGAGACATGGAGTCAGAGAGACATGGAGTCAGAGAGACATGGAGTCAGAGAGACATGGAGTCAGAGAGACATGGAGTCAGAGAGACATGGAGTCAGAGAGACATGGAGACAGAGAGACATGGAGACAGAGAGACATGGAGACAGAGAGACATGGAGACAGAGAGACATGGAGACAGAGAGATAGACAGAGAGACATGAAAACATGGAGTCAGAGAGACAGAGAGACATGGAGCCAGAAAGACATGAAAACATGGAGACAGAGAGACATGGAGACAGAAAGACATGGAGTCAGAGAGACATGAAAACATGGAGTCCGAGAGACATGGAGTCAGAGAGACATGAAAACATGGAGTCAGAGAGACAGAGAGACATGGAGCCACGTAGTCAGAGAGACATGGAGTCAGAGAGACATGGAGACAGAGAGACATGGAGTCAGAGAGACATGGAGTCAGAGAGACAGAGAGACATGGAGACACGTAGACAGAGAGACATGGAGTCAGAGAGACATGAAGACATGGAGTCAGAGAGACATGGAGTCAGAGAGACATGGAGTCAGAGAGACATGAAGTCAGAGAGACATGGAGACACGGAATCAGAGAGACATGAAGTCAGAGAGCCAGAGAGACATGGAGCCAGAGAGACATGGAGCCAGAGACACATGAAGACATGGAGTCAGAGAGACATGAAGACATGGAGTCAGAGAGACATGAAGACATGGAGTCAGAGAGACATGAAGACATGGAGTCAGAGAGACATGGAGACACATAGTCAGAGAGACATGAAGTCAGAGAGACAGAGAGACATGGAGCCACGTAGTCAGAGAGACATGGATTCAGAGAGACATGAAGACAGAGAGACATGGAGCCAGAGAGACATGAAAACATGGAGTCAGAGAGACATGGAGACATGGAGACACGGAGTCAGAGAGACATGAAGTCAGAGAGACAGAGAGACATGGAGCCACATAGTCAGAGAGACATGGAGTCAGAGAGACATGAAGACATGGAGTCAGAGAGACATGGAGTCAGAGAGACATGGAGTCAGAGAGACATGAAGTCAGAGAGACATGGAGACACGGAGTCAGAGAGACATGAAGTCAGAGAGACAGAGAGACATGGAGCCACATAGTCAGAGAGACATGGAGTCAGAGAGACATGAAGACATGGAGTCAGAGAGACATGGAGTCAGAGAGACATGGAGTCAGAGAGACATGAAAACATGGAGTCAGAGAGACATGAAAACATGGAGTCAGAGAGACATGGAGACATGGAGTCAGAGAGACATGGAGTCAGAGAGACATAGAGACAGAGAGACATGGAGACAGAGAGACATGGAGACAGAGAGACATAGAGACGGAGAGACATGGAGTCAGAGAGACATGGAGACAGAGAGACATGGAGACAGAGAGACATGGAGACAGAGAGAAATAGAGACAGAGAGAAATAGAGACAGAGAGACCTGAAAACATGGAGTCAGAGAAACATGGAGTCAGAGAGACATAGAGACATGGAGTCAGAGAGACATAGAGTCAGAGAGACATGGAGACAGAGAGACATGGAGACATGGAGACAGAGAGAAATAGAGAAAGAGAGACATGGAGTCAGCGAGACCTGAAAACATGGAGTCAGAGAGACATGGAGACATGGAGTCAGAGAGACATGGAGACATGGAGTCAGAGAGACATGGAGTCAGAGAGACATGGAGTCAGAGAGACATGGAGTCAGAGAGATATGAAAACATGGAGTCAGAGAGACATAGAGACATGGAGCCAGAGAGACAGAGTCAGAGAGACATGGAGCCAGAGAGAAAGAGTCAGAGAGACATGGAGACAGAGAGAAATAGAGTCAGAGAGACATGGAGACAGAGAGAAATAGAGTCAGAGAGACATGGAGTCAGAGAGACATGAAAACATGGAGTCAGAGAGACACGGAGTCAGAGAGACATGAAAACATGGAGTCAGAGAGACACGGAGTCAGAGAGACACGGAGACATGGAGTCAGAGAGACATGAAAACATGGAGTCAGAGAGACATGGAGACATGGAGACACGGAGTCAGAGAGACATGAAGTCAGAGAGACATGAAGACATGGAGTCAGAGAGACATGGAGTCAGAGAGACATGGAGTCAGAGAGACATGAAAACATGGAGTCAGAGAGACATGGAGACATGGAGTCAGAGAGACATGGAGTCAGAGAGACATGGAACCAGAGAGACATGGAGACAGAGAGAAATAGAGACAGAGAGACATAGAGACAGAGAGACATAGAGACGGAGAGACATGGAGTCAGAGAGACATGGAGACAGAGAGACATGGAGACAGAGAGACATGGAGACAGAGAGACATAGAGACGGAGAGATATGAAAACATGGAGTCAGAGAGACACGGAGTCAGAGAGACATGAAAACATGGAGACATGGAGTCAGAGAGACATGGAGACATGGAGTCAGAGAGACATGGAGACATGGAGTCAGAGAGACATGGAACCAGAGAGACATGGAGACAGAGAGAAATAGAGACAGAGAGACATAGAGACAGAGAGACATAGAGACGGAGAGACATAGAGACAGAGAGACATAGAGACGGAGAGACATGGAGACAGAGAGACATGGAGACAGAGAGACATGGAGACAGAGAGACATGGAGACAGAGAGAAATAGAGACAGAGAGAAATAGAGACAGAGAGACCTGAAAACATGGAGTCAGAGAGACATGGAGACAGAGAGACATGGAGACAGAGAGACATGGAGACAGAGAGACATGGAGACAGAGAGACATGGAGTCAGCGAGACCTGAAAACATGGAATCAGAGAGACATGGAGACATGGAGTCAGAGAGACATGGAGTCAGAGAGACATGGAGTCAGAGAGACATGGAGTCAGAGAGACATGGAGACAGAGAGACATGGAGACAGAGAGACATGGAGTCAGAGAGACATAGAGTCAGAGAGACATGGAGACAGAGAGACATGGAGACAGAGAGACATGGAGACAGAGAGACATGGAGACAGAGAGACATGGAGTCAGCGAGACCTGAAAACATGGAATCAGAGAGACATGGAGACATGGAGTCAGAGAGACATGGAGTCAGAGAGACATGGAGTCAGAGAGACATGGAGTCAGAGAGATATGAAAACATGGAGTCAGAGAGACATAGAGACATGGAGCCAGAGAGACATAGAGTCAGAGAGACATGGAGCCAGAGAGAAATAGAGTCAGAGAGACATGGAGACAGAGAGAAATAGAGTCAGAGAGACATGGAGTCAGAGAGATATGAAAACATGGAGTCAGAGAGACACGGAGTCAGAGAGACATGAAAACATGGAGTCAGAGAGACACGGAGTCAGAGAGACACGGAGACATGGAGTCAGAGAGACATGAAAACATGGAGTCAGAGAGACACGGAGTCAGAGAGACACGGAGACAGAGAGACATGGAGACAGAGAGACATGGAGACAGAGAGACATGGAGACAGAGAGACATGGAGTCAGAGAGACAGAGAGACACGGAGTCAGAGAGTCAGCATGTTGTGTCATGTGGTGGGATCAGAGCGGCCCGTCTCACACTCAGAGAGAGAGAGAGAGAGAGAGAGAGAGAGAGAGAGAGACATGGAGTCAGAGAGACATAGAGACATGGAGTCAGAGAGACATGGAGTCAGAGAGACATGGAGCCAGAGAGAAATAGAGACAGAGAGACATGGAGTCAGAGAGACCTGAAAACATGGAGTCAGAGAGACATGGAGACATGGAGTCAGAGAGATATGAAAACATGGAGTCAGAGAGGCCCGTCTCACACTCACACAGAGAGAGAGAGAGAGAGAGAGAGAGAGAGAGAGAGAGAGAGAGAGAGAGAGAGAGAGAGAGAGAGAGAGAGAGAGAGAGAGAGAGAGAGAGGCAGGGGATCAAATGGCACAGCCACCACTCTGACACAGCCACCACATTGAGAGTAGGGCAGCATGATGTAGAGTATACATACCACCATGAGTTGGCCTCCACCACCACCTGCAGGAGCAGTGTGAGCAGTGTGAGGGCGAACACACACGGTCTGGAGTCCAACACACTCCCCGCCGGTGCCGAGGGACAGCATACACGCACCAGCCTCCGCAGGAACAACATGCTGGATCAGTTACTGGATCAGCTCTGTGGAGAGACGGCAGTACAGACAGATCAGACAGGCTCACACACACACACACACACACACCCCATAGCCAGTCCACATGCACACACACACACACACACACAACCCATAGCCAGTCCACATGCACGCTCACACACACACACACACCCCATAGCCAGTCCACATGCACACACACACACACACACACACACACACACACCCCATAGCCAGTCCACATGCACGCTCACACACACACACAACCCATAGCCAGTCCACATGCACGCTCACACACACACACACACACACACACACGCACAACCCATAGCCAGTCCACATGCACGCTCACACACACACACACAGCCGATAGCCAGTCCACATGCACGCTCACACACACACACGCACAACCCATAGCCAGTCCACATGCACGCTCACACACACACGCACACAGCCGATAGCCAGTCCACATGCACGCTCACACACACACAACCCATAGCCAGTCCACATGCACGCTCACACACACACACACACACACACACACACACACACACACACACACGCACAAACGATAGCCAGTCCACATGCACGCTCACACACACACAGAACAGAGGACTGTACACATATCCTGTCTGTCTGAGTCCATCTGTCTCCACAGTCAGACTGTGAAAGGGTAAGAGGGCGTTACAAAATGCTGTGTATGGTAT
Organism: Oncorhynchus masou masou; assembly: GCF_036934945.1. Taxonomy (NCBI): domain Eukaryota; kingdom Metazoa; phylum Chordata; class Actinopteri; order Salmoniformes; family Salmonidae; genus Oncorhynchus; species Oncorhynchus masou. Next base: position 12,757,100 of record NC_088244.1, on the reverse strand, counting down.
GTGGTGCGTGACTGTCAGAGAGATAAAGAAACATTACTTATGAGTGTACTGTTGCTCTCCCTCTGTGTGTGTACATACATATACATATACATGTATATATTATATATATATATATATATTGCTATATATACACACATATACATATATCTGTGTGTGAGCACGTGTGTGTGAGCGTGTGTGTGTGTGCCTTGTGTTGAGAGGCCTGGGACCATCGGTGCTTGCAGCAGAGCAGTCCTCTGGCAGCAGGTGAGTGTGTGAATCACAGAAGACAGAATAACAATGGCCTTCAAACCCCCTTCAACCAGACATTCCTAAGACAGTCAGTTCATTATACCAAGGATAAGAGCATTCTTCTCCTGCGCCAATCAGACAAGGAGAGAGAGAGACCCCCTCTGTTCAACTATAGCACAGTGATGCACTTAAATTGACATGTAATGCGCATTTAAAAACAGATGAGATAAAAATACACACATTCCTACAGAAGCTCTAAATATACTTTCATATTCTGTTTCTTAAGTCGGTATCTTCTTAAAGGATCCTAGTCCATTGATGAAATGTCCTATAAGCCTCTCTCCTATCACTAGACGTATTTCAATTCATGACGATGTGAAATGATTGTTTAAGGTGTATTAGGCTTAGGCTAGCCTATGTTGATTAAATCAATTACAAGACAAGCATAAGCTATTTATTGAGTTATGAGGAAGTTCTGTAAACTATTAATTCTATTATTATTTAATTGCGTCATCTTTTTAAAACAAATACTATTTTAGGATCATTTTAAATGATACGAAATAAACACAAAACTGTCCATAATTTAATGAAGCCTAAACATTAGGCTATTTATCTGTTCGTGACCCAGTTACAAGGCTGTCCTATTCCCCCCAAAAATATTTTTCTGTGGGTTTGAAAATGAACACTTTTTACATCCAAATGAATGCACTTTTTGCTATTAATATTTTATTCGTTAATTCGTTACATGATCATTTTGTAAGTAACACTAGTCGTACTAATAACAAATGTTCACCACGGAATAACCCATCATTTGAAATTTTTTAAAAACGCGCAGAAAACATTAATGTAGATATTTATCTACATTAAGTTTATAAATACGTGGATCATATATATAAAATAAAATAAATATTAAATGTGAAATTGGAAGGCTACTACATTTTAAATAATGACAATATGAAAACCTAAATGGATATCTTTAAAAACATAGTGTGTGTGTGTTTTTTTTAAACGTAATTTCTTATTAGTATGGCATACGCTTTGAAGCGGTACATGCAGGCCAACAACCAACTACTTAATAATGGGTGGTAGGTTACAGTGTCGATGTCCAGGTGAAGTTGAGATTTTATTAACTGTAAATTACTTTTAAATATCGTGATTTTAATGCGAAATGTGCAAACAAGTTTGCATTATTTAGGAAGTATGAGCCTATAAATCCAATTCCGTTTTTGGGTCTGGAATAATTTGAATGTCTGCTGTTCTGATTCTTATGAAAAGGCAAACGCATAACAGTCTAAATAACTTCCCCAAATGGTTCCTGCTGTTTAGAAAGTGGCATCTCTGCATGGTCATTTTAGAGTTTAATTCCAAATGTTCTCTCACTCACACACACTTTCAGTTTGCGCACTGCCGTTCGGGCTGGCGGCGAAAGTCCCCATTTTTATATAGGCCGTGAAAAATGCCCGGCCCGGTTACATCAAATCATTTATAAACTAAATGTATAGCCTACATTCGTCTGAATGATAGCCACCGCTTGTCTCGGATGTTGCTGGCTTCCTTCAGTCCTACGGGTGCATGGAGTGGGCTGAAATAGGTAGAGCAATGGGGTGCACGTGAAAGCTGAATCAGTGGAAGGCTAACCTTTAACCGGTAACCGTGACCTGTCATACAAACAACCATGTTTGAAGGTCCTGGAGACGCCTCCATTTCGTCAATTCAGGGGTTCAATTGAATGAAATTCCAATTAATTCAAAACATTTTTTTAAGAGTCATTTATTTTCTTGAATGAACCCAACAAGCAAGTGATGCAGAGAAAACACCGTTCAGACCAGACCACCACTCCTCGGTATTAACGATATGGTCAGCGCACACCGAGTAGGGCTATTGAATTATGATGGAAACGGCCTAATTTCGGCTCCACCCTGAGCAGTGAGAATCATGAATGGACTTGGACGGGCAAAAAAAAGACTATTACATATCAGCTAATCAAGTTAACTAAATTAATGTTCAAATCTTACAGAGTAAAAACCAACAAACGCGTTGGTTTTGATACCCCTGTATAATTATCGAATACAATAAACTAATACCATCTACACATTTACAGGGGAATAAATTAAGCCTAAACCATAATACGAAATATCGGTCAATATTTAAATAGTACGTTTCAAATATTTAATATCGCCCATTTCTGTTTCTGAGAACAACTCTGAAGAGAAAATAAACATGACCACGGAGTAAAAGGCCTGTGTAGCTCAATCACTTATCGTCGGATTGACAAATAAATGCTCCCGTAAAAAGCGTCATTGACATGGTTTATTGATTATTCTTGGAAGGATCATGAATAAATCAGTGTATGTCCATTGTTTCGTCCATGTCAGATGTAGACGAAATGTACCTTCATGAAAAACCGCCTTCAAGGGACGCTGTGCTTTTTTATTAACAGAGTCAACATAAATAGATGCATTAAGCGTTACCAAATATTCATCAATGCATATCAGTTTCCAACACACACACACACACACACACACACACACCACACACACACACACACACACACACACACACACACACACACACCGTTTTAGGAGGCCAGAGGAGGGAGCCAGAGTCTATGTTTTGATGGACGGAGAGGGAGCAGAGCATACGAAGAGAGAGAAAGAGAGCAAGGGTGGCATTACAAATTAAAACATGTGGCATTAGTTTAACACTGCACAAACAAAGAGTTTTAAAAAGTGTACTTCAGGAGAAAAATTATAATGGTTAAGATAAAAATGCTTTTATATAGGCTGCAGGCTGCGGTCAAACAAACGAGAATCATTCCTAACGAAATATTAGTCCTAAGCATGCCAAGAATCGAGGACATAATTTGGGAAAAGGTTTTAGTTTTTTTTAGTTGCTAACCGATCTCTAAATAACTATTCGATAACGAACAAAATCAGAGAGCAAACTATACTCACCACGGAAAACAATTCTTTACGAACGATAATCCACTTTGGTGAGATGATTATTAAAGGAATAATCCCAGTGCCAAGGCCGTAGTGGGCTCGAGAGACTCCTTTTACTTATACCGTTGGCTCAGATCGGTTTCTATCCAAAGCAGTTAGTGCAAAATCGGGGTTGTACGGGACAGTGTCCGGTGTGTAACGGAGGAGGGTGGCAGTAACCGTGGTAGTCCTGCGGCTCAGTGTCGGAAGACTGGCATAGGCGATCCGTTATCCACGAATGCGCTCCGTGAGAGCGGGACAGCGGAGAGGAGAGCTCTTGCAGAGACGACGGGGGTTATTTACAATGTCCAGCAGCACTATGAATAATTAGAGCCTTTAACAAACGTGGGCGTGAATCCGCGGAAACACTTAATGACAAATAAAACATTCACAAGAAACTAACTAGCAAGTGCCCGTGGCCAGAAACGTCAGCTATAATAAACTGTTGCCAACGCTCTTTTGATGGTTGGGAGGATTGAGAGCGGTAGCTTTATCCTTCCAAGTTTCCTTGCAGATTTGTAGAGGTTCCGAAGGCTTTGTAGAGGTTCCGACGGGCTGGCACTAATGTGTAAAGCGCAGATAAACACATGAACTGGTGATAGGTGAGAAGAGATGATCCTACAGCGGTGACACCTTGAACTCAGAGCGTGTTCTACCTGTGGTAACATCCACACTGCAGGGTTCCTCGCCACAAACCTGAGGCCGTTATTTCATCCTCCATTCTGCACAGAACTACGCCGCTCTCTCCTGAACTCCTCCGTTGATTTACTCTGTAACAAAAACTTTACCAGCAAAAAGTGCGTTCAACACATCCAACATTGAGTGGTGGAAGACACGAATTGCCGCAGGTCCACTCCAAACTCGTCACTGGAAGAAAACTCCAAACAGCAGTACTGTGTGAGAGATGGAGAACTCGCTTGGAGAAGGTACGCTCGTGGAGATAACCCCCGCCCGATAGTGTGTGTGTGTGTTGAAGAGCAACTCCTTCTCCTTCTGTCACCTGCCTCGTCGCCTCCTCTCTCTAACTAGCAAACCCGAGCACTGATGCGCGGGGGAAAACTTCTAGATGGCGCATGCGCTCCACATTTTCTCCCAAAGCCCTTCTTTAAAGTCACTAAACTTTCTACGGCAAAGAAAGCGGGCCAAGTGGGAAAGACTCGCAACTTGTGTCTCGGTGAAATTGTAAAAAAAAAAAAAAGGGCGGAACGGGCTGTAACAAAACAAGCGTCTCTATTACCTAAAATAAACGTATAAAGCACCCGGGGCTATTAGTCTATCCGTGCCAGAGCCGAGTTAGGATTTTCAGACGCAGGGGATCGAGTTACCTCCCAGTAAAAACCAAGACAAGCAGTTCGACACTGTTTGCTTATACAGAGTGCTCTCATCATGCGCAGGACTGTATGCATAAGCATTATGGTCATTAGAATAACTATTATTTTATCGCCGAACATGGACGTTATCGCAGAACACTGGACATGAACAAGATGGAGGTATGACGGCGAAGTGTTCAGGGTTTGTGACATTATTGTTTAACAGACTTTCAGACTACAAGCTCCAAACTTTTTTTTTTTTTAGGAGAGAGAAGTCGGGGGCAGCAAACCATTATTATTTGGTTTATAAAGTATTTCCACCAATCACAGATCTGGTTCAAATGTCTTTGGATTCTAGTGGATTTGAGAGGAAAGGAAATAAAACAAATCTATCAATGATTGTTAGGAAAAAAACAACTTCTAAATGCTAACTAAACATATACTTTCTGCTTAGTCACCTGAATGCCTGGCTGCCTGCCCAAATAAAGACTTGTTCAAAATGTGTGTGTGTGAGTGTGTGTGTTCTGATGTCACGTTCACATTCATAGTGCCTGCCAATCTTTGAAAGGCCTGCCTCTGCAGTGCTTTTTTGTGATCGGAGAGATGAGTGAGTTTGCCCTTGGAGTCCTCATTGTTGTGTCTGTGTGTGCACCATAGAGGTGCCATGAGATCGCACCAGACAGTCACTGTATCATTAAGAGAGGGAGAGGCCAAGCTGTTGTCTGTAAGCACAAAGTGAAGGAGAGCTTTACATTGTAACACTGTCATCATCCATCAGGGGAGAAAGGTGAGAGAGGGAGGGACAGAGAGACATTGTCTGCCTACTAGTCTCCATAGCTGTAGTGTAGACAGTGCTGAGCCCATGCTCCATTGCTGATAGCTAGCTTGTGTGCAGTATGCATTATTATTAAGGCAGCGGTTGGATGAGCTCTGACTGGGTTAGTGGTCCTAGCCCCTGCCGAGTCCCCCAACATCCGGATGTTCTGGTTTCCAGGGGAAACGGAAAGAGAGCCTGTGACGTCACTTCCACTTTTGGACGTTAACAAGGCGTTACTCCAGCTTAACTCCTCCTCCACATTTACTGGATTGGTTGAACAGTGCAGAAGAGAACTTCCCCTGACAGTCTTTTGACCAGTATGTAGAGGATCCAGTTTCAGGCATGTATCTTACGTCTACAAGCCCAACCACGTAACTGAACCCCCCTTTAATCACCACCACTCACAACCCCTTCCCCCCAGGAGGAAAGCTGGACAACATCTGTCTGAGTCTATGAGAGAGAGAGAGAGAGAGAGAGAGAGAGAAAGAGAGAGAGAGACAGAGAGAGACAGAGAGAGAGAGAGAGAGAGACAGAGAGAGACAGAGAGAGAAAGAAAGAGAGAGAGACAGAGAGAGAGAGAATGAAAGAGAGAGAGAGACAGAGAGAGAGAGAAAGAAAGAGAGAGAGAGACAGAGAGACAGAGAGAGATAGAGAAAGAGAATGAGAGACAGACAGAAAGATGGATTTAGGGAGAGAAAGAGACCTAGAGAAAAAGAGAGACAGAGATGGGTTTAGGGAGACCATGATAAAGGGAAACAAAATCACACTATTGTTTCAATCTCAGAAAAGTTGATGATTTCAAAATATCCACTGATTATTAACATTACTATTGATAAAATTCATGTTAAATTATGTTTGTGATTATCTGATAAAGATACATTCTCCGGACAGTTGAGAAAAACGCCACACTTTTATTGAAGGAGAAACTAATATTGACCATGGCAACACACTGTATAACAAGTCAATAGCAGAGTTTGAGCATATTGAGACCTCACGCTGTTTGCACGCACGCACGCGCACACACACACACACACACACACACACACACACACACACACACACACACACACACACACACACACACACACACACACACACACACACACACACACACACACACACACACACACACACACACACACACACACACACACACACACACACACACAGAGAGAGAGAAAACTGTACAAGCTAAACACCTACTGCTGGTTCAGTAGAACAGAGATCATGTCACCTTCAAACACCACGACATCCTCACTGGTAAACTGATATGTATAGACAACTCGTCCCCTGAAAGCAGCACTCCTCAATCTCTGATTCCAAAATGATGATTGGGGAGTGCTGACTTCAACATGGATACCTAAATACTGCCACTCCAATGCATGTTGCAATTAAACTAGTCAATAAATACACTACTAAATAAAACATCACCCACAAGCAGAAACACACAACTGATACAAACCTCAAAGAGAACAGTACTCAATCTGTTTCAGATGTAGAAAAACAAACACAACATGATACTCGTTAGTCAAACAAAGTACAGCAGGGGGAGAGAAAAACACAAGAGAAAAAACAACCTCTAAACAGATCCCAGTTTGATTTCCCCAGAGGGTTTTGTTTGGTCACAGTTTATACCCTTCACCCGGAGAGGGACGAAGTTGCCCCTAGACACTGGTCTGAGGTCAGTTGTGTTTTCCCACTTGATAGTTAAGGATTTAGAAAGGGCACTGATCCTAGATCAGTTCCTATGGACATCGTCTACCTGGAGCACTGTCAACCAAGAGAGCTGTCCCGTGATAGGATGACAGGAGTGTTTCCAGACTTAAGAACATTCAGAGAAAGGTAGCATACACAGAACACTTCTCTGAGTTCTCTTTGAGGGTTCTAGAGTAATAGGAACCCGGTTCCCCTCTCAGTGTCTCTCTGCTGACAGGGAGTGGTTCCTTTGGCACGGTACATTGAGAAGGTCCATGTGGATCTGAGGTCCATGTTGTGGACCATGCTAATGCTATCCGTATGTGGCTACGTAAACAAACCCACATCAGGATTTGCTCTCTCCCATAGTCTTTCAAGGGCTCACAAACTATCTAAAAAAAACGACACACAAAAAAAAAATATGTTTGGTCACTCTCAATGGTCCTTTCTGATTGGTCCTTCTGGTTTTAGACTGACCAGTTTGTTGTCTAGGATTTATCAGTCAGTCAGTGAACCTGGCAGGGGCAGCGAGATGATTGGTTGACTGCTGGAGAGTTAAAGTCGTAGTTCATAAGTACAGTGGAAACAGTCAGGGTTACATGTCCAACGGAGCCTCGGAGGTCATGGGACTTTACGAGTCTATGCTCTCTGATTGTCAAACACTGGGAGGAAAGAGAGCATCTCTGCAACGGAAGGCGGGAAAAGATTGTCTTCAACCATGGCAGGTGGGCAGGATTCTGGGACTCTGCTGCAGCCAGTCTCGTCCCTGGATCAGTAGAGCTGCTCCACCGGGATGAACAGGAGTGTGTGTTTGGTTCAAAACCCGGCTCACCAGCAGCTGTAGGGAGACATAGAAAGAACAGGCATCAGTGTGAGAGAACACTTTATAAAACACGCACATGAAGAAGGGTGTTTCATCAGAGCTTGTTATGTGGATTAAAGGAAACCTCAGCCAACTCCCCAGTGCTTCGTAACAGGCACCACGTCACATCTACCTACCAGAGCAGCATAAACAGACATCAGCCAGTGATGGAGAAATCAACTCAAACGGTTTCTTCCATACAAGCGTGTTTGGTTTTTTTCTTAGTTATAGCATGACTTTTTTGTCCCTCTAACAGTCTGGCAAGTCTCCAGATCTCCTTAAGAATGCGTTAAACGTATTTGGCACAGACCCAAACATCGAGTGCTCATTTGTAACAAACTAAAATCGGAATGTGTCTGTTACTTAGGTCTTTGTTGAGAAGCCAGCCAGCAACAAAATCAAGTCCAGGGTCTCATTTGTGGGTTGAGTTTAAAAAACAATGATGTATGCCATATACAGATGTAGGATCTTAATTTGATCACCTGTTACAGGATAACTTTCCTGCAATGCAAAACAAACTTGTAGTGTATTTTAGGTTTAAAAAGGGTTCTGAAGTTTCAGACTTGATTTTCCCTTGCAAAAAATGAATTAACCCCTACAAAAATGTCCATTAATTATAATCCATACAATAACTCACATTTCCTGCAGCTGAATTATTATTTTCCTGCTATACGAAACATGGCTCAAATTAAGATCCTACATCTGTAAGACCAGGGCGCCCCATTGGCTGAGCAAACAGTTCTCAAAATAACCACCAATCAAGAACGGCGATCCCATCAGTCACTCGGGAAAGGCTAGAGAGGAGAACAAACACAACTAGGAGAGCAAGAAAAGAGGGGGAGAGAACAGACAGAAAGAGAGAAAGAGTTAAAGCTAGACTGAAAGGCGGACCATGTAGACTCGAGGGTGAAATGAAGAGTGCAGAATCCTGTGGAATTTGTTCAGGTCTGCAGGGCTTCTGGTTCTCTTCCTGTCTCCCTCTCTCTGGCTGCTGATTGGCTGCCGGGCCGAAGACCACCATCCATTACAGACGTAAATAAATAAACAGCCTCAGCAATTAAACCAAGTGCCATCATTTGTTATGCGACAGGGAGTGCTGTGTGTGGGTTAGTGTGTGCCTCATATGTGTGTGTGAGGCTTTCCTCAGGTTACCGTGCCGTCGTCTGCACTTTAATTAATGATTTTGGGGCCCAAGAATCAACAAATAGGGCCGCGGCAGGCAGAACCCAGGCAGGAAGGCAGGGCCCAGGCTGACAGGGCCCAGGCAGCCAGGCAGGGCTGTGTTTGTTTCCCTGTTCTTTCTGTCTCCCTACAGCTGCTGGTGAGCCGGGTTTTGAACCAAACACACTCCTGTTGATCCCGGTGGAGCAGCTCTATTGATTCAGGCAGACAGGGCCCAGGCAAAAAGACAGGGCCCAGGCAGGCAGACAGGCAGGAACCAGGCAGGCAGGCACTAGGCAGGCAGTAACTAGGCAGGCAGGCAGGGACTAGGCAGGCAGACAGGGCCCAGGCAGGCAGACAAATTCCCAAGGCACGCCTGCATGACCCTATGCATGTTTGGGTGCATGCATGTTAGTGTCTGTGGTTGCTATTTTATATTGAAATAACTTTAACACAACTGGACAATCTGAATAGATTCCATCCCCACTGTCTTATCTCGCATCCTATAACTATCTAGGAGAAACTGCATCCAATGCATACAGCGTAACAGTAGCGTCATGCTCTCCCATGCTTAGACACAAAATGTCTGCTCTGTTTCAACAAGGTGGTGCTACTGTGCAGCTATACACTGAAACTGAAACTGGAAGGGCTCTTTGACAAAATATGGATAGCACACATGGGGTTGCTAGACTACTTAGCATTCTTATTGTATGTTGAGAGGCTGCTCCCACATACTGTAGAATGACAGCGGCCAGTATTCCTGTAGATACTCCACATTAGCAGAGAATGAGGTAAGTTACCCTCTTAAACGGTAAAGTACTGCATAATCCTCAGATGGACAGCTCTAGATAAACTTGAAACATAATCATCACAACTTCTCCCACAATATGTAAAACGTTTTGGCATCTGGGTGGGTAATGTCTGTGTGTATAATTGAAATTCCTGATTTATTTTTTTTGATCTACTACTCTTATCGACATCAGAAAACTGACCTTATCTAACGATGTTTCCTCCCTCCTTATAATAGACTACACAGGACATTATCCATCTTAATCACTGTCCTTCCTTCCTACTTCCTCTCATCCCTTCATCTTTCCTTCTCTTTCACTCCTCTTATAGGTCCATTAGTTCTCTCACCCTCCCACCACCACTTCTCCATCGCACACTCCTCCCATCCGCCTCCTCCTGTACTCTGCTCCCATCCCGCCTCCTCCTGTACTCTCCTCCCATCCCGCCTCCTCCTGTACTCTCCTCCCATCCCGCCTCCTCCTGTACTCTCCTCCCATCCCGCCTCCTCCTGTACTCTCCTCCCATCCCGCCTCCTCCTGTACTCTCCTCCCATCCGCCTCCTCCTGTACTCTCCTCCCATCCCACCTCCTCCTGTACTCTCCTCCCATCCCGCCTCCTCCTGTACTCTGCTCCCATCCCGCCTCCTCCTGTACTCTCCTCCCATCCCGCCTCCTCCTGTACTCTCCTCCCATCCCGCCTCCTCCTGTACTCTCTTCCCATCCCGCCTCCTCCTGTACTCTCCTCCCATCCCGCCTCCTCCTGTACTCTCCTCCCATCCCGCCTCCTCCTGTACTCTCCTCCCATCCCGCCTCCTCCTGTACTCTCCTCCCATCCCGCCTCCTCCTGTACTCTCCTCCCATCCCGCCTCCTCCTGTACTCTCCTCCCATCCCGCCTCCTCCTGTACTCTCCTCCCATCCCGCCTCCTCCTGTACTCTCCTCCCATCCCGCCTCCTCCTGTACTCTCCTCCCATCCCGCCTCCTCCTGTACTCTCCTCCCATCCCGCCTCCTCCTGTACTCTGCTCCCACAGTAACTGTGGTTCAGACAAGGGTTGAGTCTTTCCCAAATGAATACTTGTTAACTTTGCCATAGCATACAGCATGCTAGCTAATCATGTTTAAGATACAAGTGTCTAACTGCTGCCATACCGGCATTAAGGCGCTGTGTGTGTTTGCGTGTGTGCAGGCATGTGGGGGCATGTGTGTGAGTGTACCAGGACCGATACATCATTGTGCCCATACGTACATGGGATACTCGTACGTGCAGTAGGAGTCCATTTAACAAAAAAACATCTTGAGATTCCTGAACCAACTTTACAGTGATGTACACCTGAAGATAACCAGCTTGGTCTGAACAGAGGTGTTGGGGTCATCTGGGTAGTCAGTCTAATAACAGGAGCTAAAGACAAGCGGACGGAGGGAGAGGGACACAGGAGACTGTCTATCTGTCTGTGTGTCTGCCAGCCTCTGCCTTCCTACCTGTCTGCCAGCCTGCCTGTCTGTCGGGGGATTGAATACCGACCAAAAACGTCTGTATTTGAGTGAGACGGGCTGCTCTTGACTCTTTTTTTGTCTTTAAGTGGTACTAATGTAAACAGCTTGTAAAAAGGATCCTTGCAGAGTTTGGGGACCACCTATGTACGAACTCAGCTCTTTCACTAGCAATTATCCTATGACTCTTGTTCTTTTTCAGATTTTTTTTGTTGTTGCCTAAATTCAATTACCGGCACAAAGTTATCCCTCACTCTACCAAGCGGAGAGATGCAAAACGAGCCATTCTGTAGGATGAAGGGGAGGGAAATGCAAAGGGAGACAAGTGACAGCTCAGCCTACTTATGGTCCCAGAGTATTTTCTGTCCAAACAGAAAGAAATCCATTTATAAAATGAGGCGGAGGAACCTATAGAACCAAATGGAGTTAAAAGTCACAGATCCTCAAATGGGCAGGCAGAGGACGATGTAGCCCATTGACTCTGTTCCACATTACAACAGGTGAGAGTCACTCTACAACAGGTCAGGCAAACACTCTGCTCCACACTACAACAGGTGAGAGTCACTCTACAACAGGTCAGGCAAACACTCTGCTCCACACTACAACAGGTGAGAGTCACTCTGCTCCACACTACAACAGGTCAGACAGTCACTCTGCTCCACATTACAACAGGTCAGACAGTCACTCTGCTCCACACTACAACACGTCAGACAGTCACTCTGCTCCACACTACAACAGGTCTGACAGTCACTCTGCTCCACACTACAACAGGTCAGACAGTCACTCTGCTCCACATTACAACAGGTCAGACAGTCACTCTGCTCCACATTACAACAGGTCAGACAGTCACTCTGCTCCACATTACAACAGGTCAGACAGTCACTCTGCTCCACATTACAACAGGTCAGACAGTCACTCTGCTCCACATTACAACAGGTCAGACAGTCACTCTGCTCCACATTACAACAGGTCAGACAGTCACTCTGCTCCACATTACAACAGGTCAGACAGTCACTCTGCTCCACACTACAACAGGTCAGACAGTCACTCTGCTCCACACTACAACAGGTCAGACAGTCACTCTGCTCCACATTACAACAGGTCAGAAAGTCACTCTGCTCCACACTACAACAGGTCAGATAGTCACTCTGCTCCACATTACAACAGGTCAGACAGTCACTCTGCTCCACACTACAACAGGTCAGACAGTCACTCTGCTCCACACTACAACAGGTCAGACAGTCACTCTGCTCCACATTACAACAGGTCAGACAGTCACTCTGCTCCACATTACAACAGGTCAGACAGTCACTCTGCTCCACACTACAACAGGTCCGATGTCGCTTGGAAGCTAGTATGTAATCTGTTGATGAAAAGAGTAAGGGCTAGATTCGATCCGGAGTGCAGCAGACCGCGTTATAGCACGACTGACATTTAAAGGCAATGATCCCGGGGTCAATGAGACCGCATTTAAGGTAAACGCTGCATATGTCAGCTCAGATGGAAATGATCTTTAAATGTCAATTGCGCTGTAGTGTGGATCTTCTAGGTCTTTGTGTCTTTGTGATTATAATAAAACGTCTCCTTTGTATAATATTACATAATACTATATCCTTTACTTTACAGTAGTCTATACTCCAGGTCCCAATAAATCTGAATTTGTAGCGGTCAACTTATAAAGAGGTTAATGTGTGGCAATCAGAAGAGGTGAGCTGGTAACTATTCGTCAAACTATGCCAACACGCATAAGTGTGAATAGAACACATAACACGCACGCACACACATACACATTGAGCATCATTAAACCGTTTTTGATGTCTCCCATAACACTATAAATGTTGCTTTGCCACCCTGTTGCACAATAAAAACACAGACATGTACCAACATAAAAGTGTATGAACGTGCGCGCACACAATGTGCGCGTACACAAGCATTGGAACAGGGCCCTTTTTCAAACCCTGATGAAAAAAATATGGTCTCCATCAACCAGCCCAGAGAGGCAGAACATCTCCCATGGAACAATTGCTTCAAGAGCTCTCTCTTTTTTTCTGCCTGACTTTTACAACTTCCTCCTGGTCCGGGCTGTAGTTCTAACCCAAACAAAACTCCATTTTTTAGTTATTGGCCCTCATGGCATGTAATGGAGAATCAAGCTAATTATCCCTACAGCTGTTTTCACTTGCTTTTTATGTAAGCAATACCTGGCTGATCCAGGGAGCAACAGTGAGGCCCTTCTTAGTGCACCGCTCCAGGCCTCGAGGCCTGTTGGAATTAGAGAGCAAAATGCCAGCTTTTCCTCCCCAGAACCCCCACCCAATACTGCCCCCCCACCTACCTCAACCATGAATCCCCCTCTCACACACACACTCACAACCCCCCCATTTCCACTCCCCCCCACACACACACCTCTCAACCCAACCTTTGATTTCCAACAAAACTTCTATTGAACAATTAAGAGGAATCAGGAGAGAGAGAGAGAGAGAGAGAGAGATAGAGAGAGAGAGGGAGAGAAATATAATGTGAGAAATATAGTTTGATTTCTCCTTCTGAAGCTGTGAGCAGATTAATTAGAAATAGGAATAAGGGTGTGGCTTAGCTTAAATTGGAACAATCGCTCACTGAGGAGAGGAGAAAAAGGCGGGAGTGAGGGAGAGAGTAAAAGAAAACAATCCCTGGCTTGCTAATTACATAATTTCCTTCATCTGAGCAAACACACGCTGAGTGAAAGCAAGTGTGAGCTAGCGGCACAGATGCTAGGCTGAGAGGTGCTGATGTTAGCTAGTGTTACAGATGCTAGGCTGAGAGGTGCTGTTAGCTAGAATTACAGATGCTAGGCTGAGAGGTGCTGTTAGCTAGAATTACAGATGCTAGGCTGAGAGGTGCTAATGTTAGCTAGTATTACAGATGCTAGGCTGAGAGGTGCTAATGTTAGCTAGAATTACAGATGCTAGGCTGAGAGGTGATAGTGTTAGCTAGTGTTACAGATGCTAGGCTGAGAGGTGCTGTTAGCTAGAATTACAGATGCTAGGCTGAGAGGTGCTGTTAGCTAGTATTACAGATGCTAGGCTGAGAGGTGCTAATGTTAGCTAGTATTACAGATGCTAGGCTGAGAGGTGCTGATGTTAGCTAGTGTTACAGATGCTAGGCTGAGAGGTGCTAATGTTAGCTAGTATTACAGATGCTAGGCTGAGAGGTGATAGTGTTAGCTAGTGTTACAGATGCCAGGCTGAGAGATGCTAATGTTAGCTATTATTACAGATGCTAGGCTGAGAGGTGCTGTTAACTAGTATTACAGATGCTAGGCTGAGGGGTGCTGTTAGCTAGTATTACAGATGCTAGGCTGAGAGGTGCTAATGTTAGCTAGTATTACAGATGCTAGGCTGAGGGGTGCTGTTAACTAGTATTACAGATGCTAGGCTGAGAGGTGCTAATGTTAGCTAGTTTTACAGATGCTAGGCTGAGAGGTGCTAATGTTATCTAGTATTACATATGCTGGGCTGAGAGGTGCTGTTAGCTAGTATTACAGATGCTAGGCTGAGGGGTGATGTTAGCTAGTATTACAGATGCTAGGCTGAAAGGTGCTAATGTTAGCTAGTATTACAGATGCTAGGCTGAGGGGTGCTGTTAGCTAGTATTACAGATGCTAGGCTGAGAGGTGCTAATGTTAGCTAGTTTTACAGATGCTAGGCTGAGAGGTGCTAATGTTATCTAGTATTACATATGCTAGGCTGAGAGGTGCTGTTAGCTAGTATTACAGATGCTAGGCTGAGAGGTGCTGTTAGCTAGTATTACAGATGCTCGGCTGAGAGGTGCTAATGTTAGCTAGTATTACAGATGCTAGGCTGAGAGGTTCCTACAAGAGCTCTTTGTCACTTCCCACGTGCCGGGTTGTGACGACAACTCACACTTATGTTTAATAAATGTATAGTGTGTGTGACATGCTTACATTGATGGCTGACCCTGGTGCAAGAGGGGGTACGCAGCTGGAGGTTGAATGTTTGAAGGGGTACGGGACTATAAAAGGTTTGGGAATGACTGCTCAAGGAAAAAGGTGTCTAAATGGAATTTGTATTTGTGGTCCTGGTAACTTAACCTTTTTTGAAACACCATTATTTTTGTATTACTGAGATTCACTTTCAACAGAATCAGTGCAGAAGATCTAGGTGCTCTTGGTTAGGGACAGAAGCACCAGCTCATCAGCAAAGAGACTTCAGATTCTGGCAGGGTGAGGCCGGGTGTTGCAGACAGTTCTAGTGCCCTCGCTAATTCGTTGATTTATATGTTGAAGAGGGTGGGGCTGAAGCTGCATCCCTGTCTCACCCCACGACCCTGTGGAAAGAAATCGCTTTGTTTATTTATTTTAACAGCATACTTGTTTGTGTACATGGATTTTATAATGTCATGTATTTTCCCCCAACACTTCCTCCACAAATTTATATAGCAGACCCTCGTGCCAAATTCAGTCAACAGATTTTTGGAAATCGACAAAGCATGAGTAGACTGTTTTTCTTTTGGTTTATTTGTATGTCAATTAGGGTGTTCAGGGTGAATACGTCTGTATTTTGTCCCGTAGTTCAGTCAATGTAATTGAAGAATCCAGTGGTTCCCGTAGTCTTTAATAGCTGATTCTAGGATTTGTAATTGATCATGTATATGTTTTTAGCTGTTTGTTCTTTGTTATACATCTCCGTTTTGATTAGATAACTCTTTATGTTGTTTGTTTAGCGTTTTACAATTTTACCAGAAGTGGTTAGATTCTATGTCCTCAGGTTTCTGCGTCTCTAGATTTTTGGTTGGATAGGTTTCTCAATTTATTTCTTAGGGTTTTGCATTCTTCATTAAACAATTTGTAATTTTTATTTAAAAAAAATGTAGGTTGTCTGATTGACATTTTTAGATTCGATAGGGAAGCTGAAAGGTCAAAAATACTGTTTAGGCTTTCTACTGCCAAGTAGTTTCTACTGCCACCTTCACTACTGCAGTGAAACATTTTGTCCCGGAATTTGTCTAAAAGGGATTGAATTTGTTGTTGCCCAATAGTTTTGTTGGTAGGTTTCTACACTACTTTGCTTCTATCTATAGCATTTCTTAATATTATGCCGTTCATTTGGCTTTGATGACTCATAATTAAGTAGTGTTCTGTTCAAGTAGATTGAGTTTTCTGTGATCTGACAGGGGTGTCAGTGGGCTGAATGTGACAGCTCAGAGAGGTCAGTGATAAAGTAATCTACAGTACTACTGCCAAGAGATGAGAAGGTGTATCTACCGTAGGTGTCCCCTCGAAGCATCTCTCTCTCTTTCTCTCTGTCTCTGTCTCTCTCTTATGATAGAGGGCTAGTTTCAGTGGGATGGTGGTGAGTTCTCTGTACAGCCAAGGTGTGCCAACCTCTAAAACTGATAGGGGTGGAATCTGCAGCCCCTACTCCTTACTAAGGTGCAGGTTGTTTTGACACCCCCCCCCACACACACACACACACACAAACACACACACACACACAAACACACACACACACAATAATATGCACGCACGCACACACGAATGCACACACTCCCGTCACAGACACACACACATCACAGAGAAGGGGAGTAAATGAAGGTTTTGGCAGGAGAAGAAGTTCAAATATTAATTTGTGACTTCAAACGCTTAAGGCAAGAGAGAGCATATGTTGATAAAAGTGTATAATGTTCATGCAGGTCCTAAGTACAGGTTTGAGCAACGACAATAAATGGTAGCGTGGAATTTCATATATTTTTTTTCATGGGCTTTCTTTCTCCCTCGCTATTCACTCTCCTTCTTCTGTTCCCTCTGATTATCTATGTCTGCTTTGTTTCGCAACTTTTACTGGGGTGATCTCTTCCTACACTAGTCTACTGTCCTATACTAGTCTACTGTCCTATACTAGTCTCCTCTACTACACTAGTCTACTGTCCTACACTAGTCTACTGTCCTACACTAGTCTACTGTCCTACACTAGTCTACTGTCCTATACTAGTCTACTGTCCTACACTAGTCTACTGTCCTACACTAGTCTACTGTCCTACACTAGTCTACTGTCCTATACTAGTCTACTGTCCTACACTAGTCTACTGTCCTACACTAGTCTACTGTCCTACACTAGTCTACTGTCCTACACTAGTCTACTGTCCTATACTAGTCTACTGTCCTACACTAGTCTACTGTCCTACACTAGTCTACTGTCCTACACTAGTCTACTGTCCTACACTAGTCTACTGTCCTACACTAGTCTACTGTCCTACACTAGTCTACTGACCTACACTAGTCTCCTCTCCTACACTAGTCTACTGTCCTACACTAGTCTACTGTCCTACACTAGTCTACTGACCTACACTAGTCTCCTCTCCTACACTAGTCTACTGTCCTACACAAGTCTACTGTCCTACACTAGTCTACTGTCCTACACTAGTCTACTCTCCTACACTAGTCTACTGTCCTACACTAGTCTACTGACCTACACTAGTCTACTGTCCTACACTAGTCTACTGACCTACACTAGTCTACTGTCCTACACTAGTCTACTGTCCTACACTAGTCTACTCTCCTACACTAGTCTACTGTCCTACACTAGTCTACTGACATACACTAGTCTACTCTCCTACACTAGTCTACTGTCCTACACTAGTCTACTGACCTACACTAGTCTACTGTCCTACACTAGTCTACCCTCCTACACTAGTCTACTCTCCTATACTAGTCTACTGTCCTATACTAGTTTACTGTCCTACACTAGTCTACTGTCCTACACTAGTCTACTGTCCTATACAGTCTACTGTCCTACACTAGTCTCCTCTCCTACACTAGTCTACTGTCCTACACTAGTCTACTGTCCTATACTAGT
Organism: Oncorhynchus masou masou; assembly: GCF_036934945.1. Taxonomy (NCBI): domain Eukaryota; kingdom Metazoa; phylum Chordata; class Actinopteri; order Salmoniformes; family Salmonidae; genus Oncorhynchus; species Oncorhynchus masou. The sequence goes on along the minus strand of NC_088244.1, from coordinate 12,738,907 downwards.
CTACTCTCCCACACTAGTCTACAGTCCTATACTAGTCTACTCTTCTACACTAGTCTACTGTCCTACACTAGTCTACTGACCTACAGTAGTCTACTGACCTACACTAGTCTCCTCTCCTACACTAGTCTACTGTCCTACACTAGTCTACTGACCTACAGTAGTCTACTGACCTACACTAGTCTCCTCTCCTACACTAGTCTACTGACCTACACTAGTCTCCTCTCCTACACTAGTCTACTGACCTACACTAGTCTACTGACCTACACTAGTCTCCTCTCCTACACTAGTCTACTGACCTACACTAGAGTACTCTTCTACACTAGTCTACTAACCTACACTAGTCTACTCTTCTACACTAGTCTACTAACCTACACTAGTATACTCTTCTACACTAGTCTACTAACCTACACTAGTCTACTAACCTACACTTGTCTACTCTTCTACACTAGTCTACTCTTCAACACTAGTCTACTAACCTACACTAGTATACTCTTCTACACTAGTCTACTAACCTACACTAGTCTACTAACCTACACTTGTCTACTCTTCTACACTAGTCTACTCTTCAACACTAGTCTACTAACCTACACTAGTCTACTCTCCTACACTAGTCTACTGACCTACACTAGTCTTCTCTTCTACACTAGTCTCCTCTTCTACACTAGTCTCCTCTCCTACACTAGTCTCCTCTTCTACACTCGTCACTTCTCCTACACTCGTCTCCTCTCCTACACTAGTCTCCTCTATCAGTTCTTGTTATTTCACTGAATCTCAGTCTCTCTCTCCCCCTCTCTCTCTCTCTATCTCTGTATGTACAGTATGAGTGGCAGTGTTTATATTGAGGGGGGATGTCCAGAGCTTTGCCATGAACCAGCTGTGTGTGAGTGTGTATGTGTTTCTCTGTGTGAGTGCTAGTTGACATGATTCTGTGTGAATGTATGTATGTGTGTGTGTGTGTGTTTGAACCCTAAATCTCCACTTGTGTATCACTAAAATGATCCTGCAGTAAGCCTGAATATCAGAGCCTAGACCTTGACCCAGAACTAAACCCAGAACCAGAGACCAGGCCAGCACTCTGAACGTGCCTGCATCCTGACACTACCACAGGCCCGGCGAAGCAGGGGAGACGGGTGAAACTCGAGCACACATTAAAGCACCTCCATCAGGTAGTAGATCAGGGAGGCCTCCATGCTCTGGAGGTCTGTGGGGGTTTGGGCCTCTGAGGGACTATCTCACCCCCATCTGGAAAGAGAATCTGAGGGTAGTCTGATGGACGATAAGAGGCCAGGCAGACTGACACACACAGTTTCTCACCCCCATTATCCAGACTGTGGAAGGGAGGAGGGGGTTCCGGTACGATGCAATCCCAGAAATGCTGCATTCTCATGGGGGTGAGAGGGGGATCGGGGGGGTGGAGTGACTTCTTTGAAGATGCGACCTAATGCCCTGATACAGACACACAAGCACACAGCTATATGTATAGACAAAAACACACACACACCTTGGGAGCCAGCTCTCAGCTGGTAATGCATGCAATAGAGAGAGGGAAGCAGGTCTCCTTGACTTGATGTCCTAATCATATTTCATATAGCAGGAATCTAAGTTTCCAGAGAAGATAGAAAACAGACTGGAGTCAAGGCTTTGTTCCTGGAACTGCTAAAACACAGGATGAGACAGTCCTATGTTGGAGACAGGATGAGACAGTCCTATGTTGGAGACAGGATGAGACAGTCCTATGTTGGAGACAGGATGAGACAGTCCTATGTTGGAGACAGGATGAGACAGTCCTATGTTGGAGACAGGATGAGACAGTCCTATGTTGGAGACAGGATGAGAGTCCTATGTTGGAGACAGGATGAGACAGTCCTATGTTGGAGACAGGATGAGACAGTCCTATGTTGGAGACAGGATGAGACAGTCCTATGTTGGAGACAGGATGAGACAGTCCTATGTTGGAGACAGGATGAGACAGTCCTATGTTGGAGACAGGATGAGACAGTCCTATGTTGGAGACAGGATGAGACAGTCCTATGTTGGAGACAGGATGAGACAGTCCTATGTTGGAGACAGGATGAGACAGTCCTATGTTGGAGACAGGATGAGACAGTCCTATGTTGGAGACAGGATGAGACAGTCCTATGTTGGAGACAGGATGAGACAGTCCTATGTTGGAGACAGGATGAGACAGTCCTATGTTGGAGACAGGATGAGACAGTCCTATGTTGGAGACAGGATGAGACAGTCCTATGTTGGAGACAGGATGAGACAGTCCTATGTTGGAGACAGGATGAGACAGTCCTATGTTGGAGACAGGATGAGACAGTCCTATGTTGGAGACAGGATGAGACAGTCCTATGTTGGAGACAGGATGAGACAGTCCTATGTTGGAGACAGGATGAGACAGTCCTATGTTGGAGACAGGATGAGACAGTCCTATGTTGGAGACAGGATGAGACAGTCCTATGTTGGAGACAGGATGAGACAGTCCTATGTTGGAGACAGGATGAAACAGTCCTATGTTGGAGAAACAACACGAATTCCCCCAATACACTAGTTCACTCCACACCAATCACCACTCTGCTAGGTCAACATATTTCATTCAACTCTAGTTCTTCTTCCAACCCTCTTTTTCTCTCTCAATCCCCTCGTCTCTCTCAATCCCCTCGTCTCTCTCAATCCCCTCGTCTCTCTCAATCCCCCGTCTCTCTCAATCTCCTCGTCTCTCTCAATCCCCCGTCTCTCTCAATCCCCTCGTCTCTCTCAATCCCCTCGTCTCTCTCAATCCCCCGTCTCTCTCAATCCCCTCATCTCTCTCAATTCCCCCGTCTCTCTCAATCCCCCCGTCTCTCTCAATCTTCTCGTCTCTCTCAATCCCCTCATCTCTCTCAATTCCCCCGTCTCTCTCAATCCCCCCGTCTCTCTCAATCTTCTCGTCTCTCTCAATCCCCCCATCTCTCTCAATCCCCTCATCTCTCTTAATCCCCCCATCTCTCTCAATCTCCTCGTCTCTCTCAATCCCCCCTTTTCTCTCTCTCTCATGCTGGAATGAGAGGACAGACATGTTTTCTAATTCATATACTTTTATCTGTTTCTTTTTCCCTTGTTTCTCAGGGCGCAATGAAGGCCCCACCCTTCTCCTAACGTCTTTTCAAGACCAGTCTCTCCCTCTTTCTTCTGACCCGTCTCGCTCTGTCCTGGCCTGTCTCTCGCTCTGTCCTGGCCCGTCTCTCGCTCTGTCCTGGCCCGTCTCTCGCTCTGTCCTGGCCCGTCTCTCGCTCTGTCCTGGCCCGTCTCTCGCTCTCTCCTGGCCCGTCTCTCGCTCTGTCCTGGCCAGTCTCTCGCTCTGTCCTGGCCCGTCTCTCGCTCTGTCCTGGCCCGTCTCTCGCTCTCTCCTGACCCGTCTCTCGCTCTGTCCTGACCCGTCTCTCGCTCTGTCCTGGCACGTCTCTCGCTCTCTCCTGGCCCGTCTCTCTCCTGACCCGTCTCTCTCCTGGCCGTCTCTCTCCTGACCCGTCGCTCTCCTGGCCCGTCTCTCTCCTGGCCGGTCTCTCTCCTGGCCCGTCTCTCTCCTGGCCGGTCTCTCTCCTGGCCCGTCTCTCTCCTGGCCCGTCTCTCTCCTGGCCCGTCTCTCTCCTGGCCCGTCTCTCTCCTGACCCGTCTCTCTCCTGGCCCGTCTCACTCCTTAGCCCGTCTCTCTCCTGACCCGTCTCTCTCCTGGCCCGTCTCTCTCCTGGCCCGTCTCTCTCCTGGCCAGTCTCTCTCCTGACCCGTCTCTCTCATGGCCCGTCTCTCTCCTGGCCCGTCTCTCTCCTGACCCGTCTCTCTCCTGGCCCGTCTCTCTCCTGGCCCGTCTCTCTCCTGGCCCGTCTCTCTCCTGACCCGTCTCTCTCCTGGCCCGTCTCTCTCCTGGCCTGTCTCTCTCCTGGCCCGTCTCTCTCCTGGCCCGTCTCTCTCCTGGCCCGGCTCTCTCCTGGCCCGTCTCTCTCCTGACCCGTCTCTCTCCTGGCCCGTCTCTCTCTGGCCTGTCTCTCTCCTGGCCCGTCTCTCTCCTGGCCCGTCTCTCTCCTGGCCCGTCTCTCTCCTGACCCGTCTCTCTCCTGGCCCGTCTCTCTCCTGGCCCGTCTCTCTCCTGGCCCGTCTCTCTCCTGGCCCGTCTCTCTCCTGACCCGTCTCTCTCCTGGCCCGTCTCTCTCCTGACCCGTCTCTCTCCTGACCCGTCTCTCTCCTGACCCGTCTCTCTCCTGACCTGTCTCTCTCCTGACCTATGTTTCTTTTTCTGTCCCTCCCATCTCTCTCTTTCCCACTGTCTGTGACCATGCAGGATCTGTGGAAGCCAGAGACATGCCAGGCTACCGGGTTTAAAACTCCACTTCATATTCTATCAACATCCCAGTGAATGGGGCTCTGCACACGTGGATACCAAAACGCAGATTTTTTAGCTTCTCCTAGTCCGTAGCTTTATAGGTTTCTGGAGGGTGGCCCAATACATAAGGAGGAAGGATGCCTGAATAAGGGGGGGCTCTGAGGTTTTGGTTGGGGGGGGGATATGTAGGGGAGTATAGAGTTTGATTTGGTGTGAGGTACAACTCTAGGATACAGCTGCAGCTTTTTTAGCAGTGGTGGTCAATGTTTTAGTTTAGCTGCGTGTGTGTGTGTGTGTGTGTGTGTGTGTGTGTGTGTGTGTGTGTGTGTGTGTGTGTGTGTGTGTGTGTGTGTGTGTGTGTGTGTGTGTGTATCTGTGTACAACAAGATCTCACGGTGTGACTTCAGTATTAAACATTTGTCTAGGGGGTATAAAGGTCAAGTTTTGCCGGTTAAGGTTAGACATTAATTCTGATTAAGGGATAAAACAGAGATATGGTTAAAACCCCCCAAAATCTAAAAGAGTACCTAACACTAGGATTGAACCTGCGATCCTTAGAGGATGCCTTAGCAAGCCGTGAGTCTTCTTGATGTTAATAGCACTCAACATTGCCCCTAGTGGTCGTTATTGAAGGCCTCTCCCGATGTCCTGGGGACCTGAACGAATATCGAATATTGCATTGGATCTGGTGTAACCTGGCTGGTGTGTGTGTGTGTGTGTGTGTGTGTGTGTGTGTGTGTGTGTTGTTAGCTGAGCTACCAAGGAGTGGTGGTCATTAAAAGGGATAGTTTGGCTGCAGGAAGAGGGGGCGGGGAATGGGGAAAGGTAAGAGTAGGATGAGAAGAGACAGGAGAGAGGGATGAGGAAGGGGGAAAGGTGAGAGTAGGATGAGAAGAGACAGGAGAGAAAGAGAGAGGGATGAGGAAGGGGGAAAGGTGAGAGTAGGATGAGAAGAGACAGGAGAGAAAGAGAGAGGGATGAGGAAGGGGGAAAGGTGAGAGAGGGATGAGAAGAGACAGGAGAGAGGGATGAGGAAGGGGGAAAGGTGAGAGAGGGATGAGAAGAGACAGGAGAGAAAGAGAGAGGGATGAGGAAGGGGGAAAGGTGAGAGAGGGATGAGAAGAGACAGGAGAGAAAGAGAGAGGGATGAGGAAGGGGGAAAGGTGAGAGTGGGATGAGAAGAGACAGGAGAGAAAGAGAGAGGGATGAGGAAGTGGGAAAGGTGAAAGTAGGATGAAAAGAGACAGGAGAGAAAGAGAGAGGGGTGAGGAAGGGGGAAATGTGAGAGTAGGATGAAAAGAGACAGGAGAGAAAGAGAGAGGGGTGAGGAAGGGGGAAAGGTGAGAGAGGGATGAGAAGAGAAAGAGAGAAAGAGAGAGGGATGAGGAAGGGGGAAAGGCAGAACGGGTTAGAAGGGAAAGAGAGAAAGCGAGAGGGATGGAGCGAGAGAGAGAGAGAGGGATGGAGGGAGAGAGAGGGAAGGAGGGAGAGAGAGAGGGATGGAGGGAGAGAGAGAGGGATGGAGGGAGAGAGAGAGGGATGGAGGGAGAGAGAGAGGGATGGAGGGAGAGAGCGAGGGATGGAGGGAGAGAGCGAGGGATGGAGGGAGAGAGAGAGGGAAGGAGGGAGAGAGAAAGAGAGAGGAGAGGGAAGGAGGGAGAGAGAGAGGGAAGGAGGGAGAGAGAGAAGGAGGGAGAGAGAGAGGGAAGTAGGGAGATGGTGAGACAGAGAGAGAGAGGGAAGGAGACAGAGAGAGAGGGAAGGAGGGAGAGAGAGAGATAGAGGGGAGAGAGATCAATTACAAATCGTATAATCAGTTATTAAAAACTACCAGAATCCATTGGATACTCCAATTACATTGAATTTGCTACAGGACATAATGAAAAGCCCCCAACCCAAAAAGGCCTGTGGTGTTGATGGTATCCTCAATGAAATGATCAAATATATAGACAACAAATTGGCTACTTAAACTCTTAAACTCATCCTTAGCTCTGGCATCTTCCCCAATATTTGGAACCAAGGACTGATCACCCCAATCCACAAAAGTGTAGACAAATTTAACCACAATAACTATCAGGGGATATGTGTCAACAGCATTCTTGGGAAAATCCTCTGCATTATCAATAACAGCAGGCTCCTACATTTCCTCAATGAAAACATGTATATATATAACATTATCATATATATATACATATACATATATATACAAAAAACACCAAAAGAGAAATAAATTATGGATAACTTATTACCTGTAAATAAATTCTGTACATTTTTTACTTTATATAAAAGCTTTTTGCAATTTCAGAAACCTTTAATAATAACAGCACTCTCAAGCTGTATATATATATATATGATAATGTTATATATATACATGTTTTCATTGAGGAAATGTAGGAGCCTGCTGTTATTGATAATGCAGAGGATTTTCCCAAGAATGCTGTTGACACATATCCCCTGATAGTTATTGTGGTTAAATTTGTCTACACTTTTGTGGATTGGGGTGATCAGTCCTTGGTTCCAAATATTGGGGAAGATGCCAGAGCTAAGGATGAGTTTAAGAGTTTAAGTAGCCAATTTGTTGTCTATATATTTGATCATTTCATTGAGGATACCATCAACACCACAGGCCTTTTTGGGTTGGGGGCTTTTCATTATGTCCTGTAGCAAATTCAATGTAATTGGAGTATCCAATGGATTCTGGTAGTTTTTAATAACTGATTATACGATTTGTAATTGATCTCTCTCCCCTCTATCTATATATATATATATATATATATATATATATATATATTTAGTGAATGTGGAAACAAAATGATTTGTTCTGGTCTGACTATTCATTCCTTTGACATTGTTGCTTTCTTCTCGACAAAGAATAGAGAGAGAGATCAGAGACAGATGACACAAAACAGAGGGAAGGGAGAGACAAAAACAGGGCTCTGGTAAAATATACAGACCACAAATTACAATTGGCTACTTAAACTCTTTAACATCATCCTCAGCTCTGACATCTTCCCCAATATTTGGATCCAAGGACTGATCACCCCAATCCACAAAAGTGGAGACAAATTTGACCCCAATAATATGCGTGGAATATGCGTCAACAGCAATCTTGGGAAAATCCTCTACATTATCATTAACAGCAGACTGGTACATTTCTTTAGTGAAAACAATTTACTGAGCAAATGTCAAATTGGCTTTTTACCAAATTACCATACGCCAGACCACGTATTTGACTCAGTTTGGCATGAGGGTCTGCTATACAAATTGATGGAAACTGGTGTTGGGGGAAAAACACACAACATTATAAAATCCATGTACACAAACAAGTGTGCGGCTAAAAACACACATTTCTTTCCAGGGATGCATCTTAAGCCCCACCCTCTTCAACATATATATCAACAAATTAGCGAGGGCACTAGAAATGTCTGCAGCACCCGGCCTCACCCTGCTAGAATCTGAAGTCAAATGTCTACTGTTCGCTGATGATCTGGTGCTTCTGTCCCCAACCAAGGAGGTCCTACAGCAGCACCTAGATCTTCTGTACAGATTCTGTCAGACCTGAACCCTGACAGTATATCTCAGTAAGACCAAAATAATGGTGTTCCAAAAAAGGTCCAGTCGCCAGGACCACAAATACAAATTCCATCTAGACACTGTGACCCGAGAGCACACAAACACTATACATACCTCTGCCTAAACATCAGCGCCACAGGTAACTTCCACAAAGCTGTGAACGATCTGAGAGACAAGGCATGAAGGGTATCTATGACATCAAAAGGAACATAAAATTCGATTGACCAATTAGGATCTGGCTAAGATGACTTGAATCAGATATAGAACCCATTGCCCTTTATGGTTGTGAGGTCTGGGGTCCGTTCATCAACCAAGAATTCACAAAATGGGACAAACACCAAATTGAGAATCTGCATGCAGAATTCTGCAATAATATCCTCTGTGTACAACGTAGAACATCAAATAATGCACGCAGAGCAGAATTAGGTCGATACCCGCTAATTATCAAAATCCAGAAAAGAGCCGTTAAATTCTACAACCACGTAAAAGAAACTGATTCCCAAACCTTCCATAACAAAACCATCCCGACAGAGAGATGAACCTGGAGAAGAGTCCCCTAAGCAAGCTGGTCCTGGGGCCCTGTTCACAAACACACCCTACAGAGCCCCAGGACAGCAACACAATTAGACCCAACCAAATCATGAGAAAACAAAAAGATAATTGACACGTTGGAAAGAATAACAAAAAACAGAGCAAACTCGAATGCTATTTGACCCTAAACAGAGAGGACACAGTGGCAGAATACCTGACCACTGTGACTGACCCTACACAGAGAGTACACAGTGGCAGAATACTTGACCACTGTGACTGACCCTACACAGAGAGTACACAGCGGCAGAATACCTGACCACTGTGACTGACCCTACACAGAGAGTACACAGCGGCAGAATACCTGACCACTGTGACTGACCCTACACAGAGAGTGCACAGTGGCAGAATACCTGACCACTGTGACTGACCCTACACAGAGAGCACACAGTGGCAGAATACCTGACCACTGTGACTGACCCTACACAGAGAGTATACAGTGGCAGAATACCTGACCACTGTGACTGACCCTACACAGAGAGTACACAGCGGCAGAATACCTGACCACTGTGACTGACCCTACACAGAGAGTACACAGCGGCAGAATACCTGACCACTGTGACTGACCCTACACAGAGAGTATACAGCGGCAGAATACCTGACCACTGTGACTGACCCTACACAGAGAGTACACAGCGGCAGAATACCTGACCACTGTGACTGACCCTACACAGAGAGTACACAGCGGCAGAATACCTGACCACTGTGACTGACCCTACACAGAGAGTACACAGCGGCAGAATACCTGACCACTGTGACTGACCCAAAATTAAGGAAAGTTTTGACTATGTACAGACTCAGTGAGCATAACCTTGCTATTGAGAAAGGCCGCCGTAGGCAGACCTGGCTCTCAAGAGAAGACAGGCTATGTGCACACTGCCCACAAAATGAGGTGGAAACTGAGCTGCACTTCCTAACCTCCTGCCAAATGAAATGGCCATATTAGAGACACATATTTCCCTCAGATTACACAGACCCACAAAATGAGGTGACGTGATTTGTGACCTGTTGCCATTGTAAATCCAACCTGTATTTATGTTTATTTATTTTCCCTTTTATACTTTAACTATTTGCATGTAATATGACATGTGTAATGTCTTTATTCTTTTGAAACTTCTGTATTTGTAATGTTTGCTGTTCATTTCTATTGTTTATTTCACTTTTGTTTATCATCTACTTCACTTGCTTTGGCAACGTTAACATGTGTTCCCCATGCCAATAAATTGAAATAGAATTGAATTGAGAGGGAGAGAGCGCCAGGCTTGACAGTGATATAAACACACAGTAAAGCAGAGCTTCTCTGCCGTCATGATTTAATACTGCTGAGTGCTTACTGCTCCTCTACTCACCTCCCCTCCCCTCCTCTCCCCTCCCCTCCTCTCACCTCCCCTCCTCTCCCCTCCTCTCCTCTCCCCTCCCCCTCCCCTCCCCTCCTCCTCCCCCCCCCTCCTCTCACCTCCTCTCACCTCCCCTCCCCTCCCCTCCCCTCCTCTCCCTCTCCTCTCCTCTCCCTCTCCCTTCCTCTCCTCTCCTCTCCTCTCCCTCTCCTCTCCTCTCCTCTCCCTCCCCCCCCCTCACCTCCCCCTCCTCTCCTCTCACCTCCTCTCCTCTCCCCCTCACCTCCCCTCCCCTCCTCTCCCTCCCCTCCCCCTCCCCTCCCCTCCCCTCCCCCCCCCTCCCCTCCCCTCCTCTCCTCTCCCCTCACCTCCTCTCCTCTCCCCTCACCTCCTCTCCCCTCCCCCCTCTCCTCTCACCTCCCCTCCTCTCCTCTCACCTCCCCTCCTCTCCCCTCACCTCCCCTCCTCTCCCCTCACCTCCCCTCCTCTCCCCTCACCTCCCCTCCCCTCCTTTACAACCAATATGGCCACCAGTCTACTCTCCAACATTGCTTTGAAACAGAATTTCCTCTCTACTCATTGTAATTCTATGACCAGAGACACAGCTGCTAACTTTCCCACACAGGAGAGGGAACCCTGTAGAACACTAGTTAGAAACACCGCAGAACACTCCTCGAGAGCATCTTGGAGTGCGATCAGCTCATCCTAAAGCTGACAGGGAAGTGTGTCCATAAATAAGAGCAGTAAAGGCTGACAGGGACTTGGATTAGACAGGGATGGTGAGTAAATAACCCTGGGAAGTGCTGACAGAGTCACTCATACCACCGCTATATTACCACTATATTTACTACTGTTACACAGTGTTCTCAGTAAACCAGCACTGATAAAGCCATCCGCACTGACAGAGTTAGCGCTCTAGCTAGCGCTTCTGCTAGCACACTGTGCTCATACTGAGAAGAGGGAGTGAAGACTGTGAGCACTGCTACAGCTCTTCAGTATGACAGCTTATCTTTGTGTGGTGCCTTGACATGATGCGAAACACAGAGAGGACGCAAGCCAAGCCAATAGCCCTTTCCTTGAACTGGTCTTCGCCGCAGTAGTACATTTCAATTCAAGACTATTCACGGTCTTAAGTCCAGTACATGTCCTAGGTTAGAGCTGGGCTGGGTAATGTCCATTTCATACGCTCTGGGTGTGAGAGTTGGAATCCAAACCCAGGCTCGGTGATGGGAGTGATGTGTACCACAGAGAGAATTCCAACCGCCTGCCTGCCCTGGGTCATGTGCTAATGTTTAGGTTGAGCTTAAAGGGTCAGAGTTGGACTTTAGAGCCCAAGCTAATGACTTCTATACCATTTGACTTATTTATATTTTCATAAGGGAAAGATTCCAGGCACTCTGCATGACATGGTCTGGTGATCTCTGGCTTGACGTTGTCCTAAACACAGATCTAGGATCAGCTTACCCTTCCCCATATCCGACTTTAACCATTACTGGAAAGAATGCCTAACAGACCTTGGATCAGTGTCAAGGGCAACTTAATCTGTGCCTGTTGTTTTGGCTGGCATCAGTGTGGCTCAAACAAGGGAAAACAGAATGCCCAATGAGCGACACTATTATAGATCTGGTTTTCCACAGAGTGACAATATTATGGATCTGGTTTTCCACTGAGTGACACTATTATAGATCTGGTTTTCCACTGAGTGACACTATTATAGATCTGGTTTTCCACTGAGTGACACTATTATAGATCTGGTTTTCCACTGAGCGACACTATTATAGATCTGATTTTCCACAGAGTGACACTATTATAGATCTGATTTTCCACTGAGCGACACTATTATAGATCTGGTTTTCCACAGAGTGACACTATTATAGATCTGATTTTCCACTGAGCGACACTATTATAGATCTGGTTTTCCACTGAGTGACACTATTATAGATCTGGTTTTCCACAGAGTGACACTATTATAGATCTGGTTTTCCACTGAGCGACACTATTATAGATCTGATTTTCCACTGAGTGACACTATTATGGATCTGGTTTTCCACTGAGTGACACTATTATGGATCTGATTTTCCACAGAGTGACACTATTATAGATCTGGTTTTCCACTGAGCGACACTATTATAGATCTGGTTTTCCACTGAGCGACACTATTATGGATCTGGTTTTCCACTGAGCACCTCCTAGACTTCCTCCTAAGTAGAAAACATTCCACTCAATTATCACAATTAATAGGTTCCTTCTGTCTTCTCCTCTCTCCTCCTTTCCTCTCCTTCTCTCCCTCTTTCCTTTCAGGTTTTCAGAGCGGAGCGAGGCGTTTAGCATAGTTTAGCTGACCACAGTAAATTAGGATCAGCCTCCGTAAAACATGTGTGTGTTGTTAGATTGGTAGTGTCACAGGGGTAATTACAGTGTGTGTCTCTCCACCTGGGCTCTGACACATGTTCTACACTCAGACAGACACACCCCAACACCTGGAAGGACATAATACTCCGCTGTCTGTCTGTCTGTGAGTAAGAGAGAGAAGACAGTAAGATGATTACTATACTGTAGCTACAGCACAGTGTTGGCTATTGGTATGGTTTTGTCCTCCTCTCCTGTTCTGTCCTCACCTGTTCTGTCCTCACCTGTTCTGTCCTCTCCTGTTCTGTCCTCACCTGTTCTGTCCTCACCTGTTCTGTACTCTCCTGTTCTGTCCTCTCCTGTTCTGTCCTCACCTGTTCTGTCCTCACCTGTTCTGTACTCTCCTGTTCTGTCCTCTCCTGTTCTGTCCTCTCCTGTTCTGTCCTCTCCTGTTCTGTCCTCTCCTGTTCTGTCCTCTCCTGTTCTGTCCTGTCCTGTTCTGTCCTCTCCTGTTCTGTCCTCTCCTGTTCTGTCCTCTCCTGTTCTGTCCTCTCCTGTTCTGTACTCTCCTGTTCTGTCCTCTCCTGTTCTGTCCTCTCCTGTTCTGTCCTGTCCTGTTCTGTCCTCTCCTGTTCTGTCCTCTCCTGTTCTGTCCTCTCCTGTTCTGTCCTCTCCTGTTCTGTCCTGTCCTGTTCTGTCCTCTCCTGTTCTGTCCTCTCCTGTTCTGTCCTCTCCTGTTCTGTCCTGTCCTGTTCTGTCCTCTCCTGTTCTGTCCTCTCCTGTTCTGTCCTCTCCTGTTCTGTCCTCTCCTGTTCTGTCCTCTCCTGTTCTGTCCTCTCCTGTTCTGTCCTCTCCTGTTCTGTCCTGTCCTATCCTCTCCAGTCTCTGTGGTGTGTCTCAGGACTAATGTGTAATTTCCTCTGGTTTCCCAGGATATTGCTTCCCTTGAAGTTTACACT
>NC_088244.1:12698238-12710738 GCF_036934945.1 Oncorhynchus masou masou | reverse complement strand
GCCTCTCTCTCCTGTATCATTAAACAGACCCAGCCTCTCTCTCCTGTATCATTAAACAGACACAGCCTCTCTCTCCTGTATCATTAAACAGACACAGCCTCTCTCTCCTGTATCATTAAACAGACCCAGCCTCTCTCTCCGCCACCTTCATTAAACAGACCCAGCCTCTCTCTCCTGGATCATTAAACAGACACAGCCTCTCTCTCCTGTATCATTAAACAGACCCAGCCTCTCTCTCCTGGATCATTAAACAGACCCAGCCTCTCTCTCCTGTATCATTAAACAGACCCAGCCTCTCTCTCCTGTATCATTAAACAGACCCAGCCTCTCTCTCCTGTATCATTAAACAGACCCAGCCTCTCTCTCCTGTATCATTAAACAGACCCAGCCTCTCTCTCCTGGATCATTAAACAGACCCAGCCTCTCTCTCCTGGATCATTAAACAGACCCAGCCTCTCTCTCCTGTATCATTAAACAGACCCAGCCTCTCTCTCCTGTATCATTAAACAGACCCAGCCTCTCTCTCCTGGATCATTAAACAGACCCAGCCTCTCTCTCCTGGATCATTAAACAGACCCAGCCTCTCTCTCCTGGATCATTAAACAGACCCAGCCTCTCTCTCCTGTATCATTAAACAGACCCAGCCTCTCTCTCCTGTATCATTAAACAGACCCAGCCTCTCTCTCCTGTATCATTAAACAGACCCAGCCTCTCTCTCCTGTATCATTAAACAGACCCAGCCTCTCTCTCCTGTATCATTAAACAGACCCAGCCTCTCTCTCCTGGATCATTAAACAGACCCAGCCTCTCTCTCCTGTATCATTAAACAGACCCAGCCTCTCTCATGGATCATTAAACAGACCCAGCCTCTCTCTCCTGTATCATTAAACAGACCCAGCCTCTCTCTCCTGGATCATTAAACAGACCCAGCCTCTCTCCTGGATCATTAAACAGACCCAGCCTCTCTCCTGTATCATTAAACAGACACAGCCTCTCTCTCCTGTATCATTAAACAGACCCAGCCTCTCTCTCCTGGATCATTAAACAGACCCAGCCTCTCTCTCCTGTATCATTAAACAGACACAGCCTCTCTCTCCTGTATCATTAAACAGACCCAGTCTCTCTCTCCTGTATCATTAAACAGACCCAGCCTCTCTCTCCTGTATCATTAAACAGACCCAGCCTCTCTCCTGGATCATTAAACAGACCCAGCCTCTCTCTCCTGTATCATTAAACAGACGCAGCCTCTCTCCTGGATCATTAAACAGACCCAGCCTCTCTCTCCTGTATCATTAAACAGACCCAGCCTCTCTCTCCGCCACCTTCATTAAACAGACCCAGCCTCTCTCTCCTGGATCATTAAACAGACCCAGCCTCTCTCTCCTGTATCATTAAACAGACACAGCCTCTCTCTCCTGTATCATTAAACAGACCCAGTCTCTCTCTCCTGTATCATTAAACAGACCCAGCCTCTCTCTCCTGTATCATTAAACAGACCCAGTCTCTCTCTCCTGTATCATTAAACAGACCCAGCCTCTCTCTCCTGTATCATTAAACAGACCCAGCCTCTCTCCTGGATCATTAAACAGACCCAGCCTCTCTCTCCTGTATCATTAAACAGACCCAGCCTCTCTCCTGGATCATTAAACAGACACAGCCTCTCTCTCCTGGATCATTAAACAGACCCAGCCTCTCTCTCCGCCACCTTCATTAAACAGACCCAGCCTCTCTCTCCTGGATCATTAAACAGACACAGCCTCTCTCTCCTGTATCATTAAACAGACCCAGCCTCTCTCCTGGATCATTAAACAGACCCAGCCTCTCTCCTGGATCATTAAACAGACCCAGCCTCTCTCTCCTGTATCATTAAACAGACCCAGCCTCTCTCCTGGATCATTAAACAGACACAGCCTCTCTCTCCTGTATCATTAAACAGACACAGCCTCTCTCTCCTGGATCATTAAACAGACCCAGCCTCTCTCTCCGCCACCTTCATTAAACAGACCCAGCCTCTCTCTCCTGGATCATTAAACAGACACAGCCTCTCTCTCCTGTATCATTAAACAGACCCAGCCTCTCTCTCCTGGATCATTAAACAGACCCAGCCTCTCTCTCCTGTATCATTAAACAGACCCAGCCTCTCTCTCCTGTATCATTAAACAGACCCAGCCTCTCTCTCCTGTATCATTAAACAGACCCAGCCTCTCTCTCCTGTATCATTAAACAGACCCAGCCTCTCTCTCCTGGATCATTAAACAGACCCAGCCTCTCTCTCCTGGATCATTAAACAGACCCAGCCTCTCTCTCCTGTATCATTAAACAGACCCAGCCTCTCTCTCCTGTATCATTAAACAGACCCAGCCTCTCTCTCCTGGATCATTAAACAGACCCAGCCTCTCTCTCCTGGATCATTAAACAGACCCAGCCTCTCTCTCCTGGATCATTAAACAGACCCAGCCTCTCTCTCTTGGATCATTAAACAGACCCAGCCTCTCTCTCCTGGATCATTAAACAGACCCAGCCTCTCTCTCCTGGATCATTAAACAGACCCAGCCTCTCTCTCCTGTATCATTAAACAGACCCAGCCTCTCTCTCCTGGATCATTAAACAGACCCAGCCTCTCTCTCCTGTATCATTAAACAGACCCAGCCTCTCTCCTGTATCATTAAACAGACCCAGCCTCTCTCTCCTGTATCATTAAACAGACCCAGCCTCTCTCTCCTGGATCATTAAACAGACCCAGCCTCTCTCTCCTGGATCATTAAACAGACCCAGCCTCTCTCTCCTGTATCATTAAACAGACCCAGCCTCTCTCTCCTGTATCATTAAACAGACCCAGCCTCTCTCTCCTGTATCATTAAACAGACCCAGCCTCTCTCTCCTGTATCATTAAACAGACCCAGCCTCTCTCTCCTGTATCATTAAACAGACCCAGCCTCTCTCTCCTGGATCATTAAACAGACCCAGCCTCTCTCTCCTGTATCATTAAACAGACCCAGCCTCTCTCATGGATCATTAAACAGACCCAGCCTCTCTCTCCTGTATCATTAAACAGACCCAGCCTCTCTCTCCTGGATCATTAAACAGACCCAGCCTCTCTCCTGGATCATTAAACAGACCCAGCCTCTCTCCTGTATCATTAAACAGACACAGCCTCTCTCTCCTGTATCATTAAACAGACCCAGCCTCTCTCTCCTGGATCATTAAACAGACCCAGCCTCTCTCTCCTGTATCATTAAACAGACACAGCCTCTCTCTCCTGTATCATTAAACAGACCCAGTCTCTCTCTCCTGTATCATTAAACAGACCCAGCCTCTCTCTCCTGTATCATTAAACAGACCCAGCCTCTCTCCTGGATCATTAAACAGACCCAGCCTCTCTCTCCTGTATCATTAAACAGACCCAGCCTCTCTCTCCTGGATCATTAAACAGACCCAGCCTCTCTCTCCTGTATCATTAAACAGACCCAGCCTCTCTCCTGTATCATTAAACAGACCCAGCCTCTCTCTCCTGTATCATTAAACAGACCCAGCCTCTCTCTCCTGGATCATTAAACAGACCCAGCCTCTCTCTCCTGGATCATTAAACAGACCCAGCCTCTCTCTCCTGTATCATTAAACAGACCCAGCCTCTCTCTCCTGTATCATTAAACAGACCCAGCCTCTCTCTCCTGTATCATTAAACAGACCCAGCCTCTCTCTCCTGTATCATTAAACAGACCCAGCCTCTCTCTCCTGTATCATTAAACAGACCCAGCCTCTCTCTCCTGGATCATTAAACAGACCCAGCCTCTCTCTCCTGTATCATTAAACAGACCCAGCCTCTCTCATGGATCATTAAACAGACCCAGCCTCTCTCTCCTGTATCATTAAACAGACCCAGCCTCTCTCTCCTGGATCATTAAACAGACCCAGCCTCTCTCCTGGATAATTAAACAGACCCAGCCTCTCTCCTGTATCATTAAACAGACACAGCCTCTCTCCTGTATCATTAAACAGACCCAGCCTCTCTCTCCTGGATCATTAAACAGACCCAGCCTCTCTCTCCTGTATCATTAAACAGACACAGCCTCTCTCTCCTGTATCATTAAACAGACCCAGTCTCTCTCTCCTGTATCATTAAACAGACCCAGCCTCTCTCTCCTGTATCATTAAACAGACCCAGCCTCTCTCCTGGATCATTAAACAGACCCAGCCTCTCTCTCCTGTATCATTAAACAGACCCAGCCTCTCTCCTGTATCATTAAACAGACCCAGCCTCTCTCTCCTGTATCATTAAACAGACCCAGCCTCTCTCTCCGCCACCTTCATTAAACAGACCCAGCCTCTCTCTCCTGGATCATTAAACAGACCCAGCCTCTCTCTCCTGTATCATTAAACAGACACAGCCTCTCTCTCCTGTATCATTAAACAGACCCAGTCTCTCTCTCCTGTATCATTAAACAGACCCAGCCTCTCTCTCCTGTATCATTAAACAGACCCAGTCTCTCTCTCCTGTATCATTAAACAGACCCAGCCTCTCTCTCCTGTATCATTAAACAGACCCAGCCTCTCTCCTGGATCATTAAACAGACCCAGCCTCTCTCTCCTGTATCATTAAACAGACCCAGCCTCTCTCCTGGATCATTAAACAGACACAGCCTCTCTCTCCTGTATCATTAAACAGACACAGCCTCTCTCTCCTGGATCATTAAACAGACCCAGCCTCTCTCTCCTGTATCATTAAACAGACCCAGCCTCTCTCTCCGCCACCTTCATTAAACAGACCCAGCCTCTCTCTCCTGGATCATTAAACAGACACAGCCTCTCTCTCCTGTATCATTAAACAGACCCAGCCTCTCTCTCCTGGATCATTAAACAGACCCAGCCTCTCTCTCCTGGATCATTAAACAGACCCAGCCTCTCTCTCCTGTATCATTAAACAGACCCAGCCTCTCTCTCCTGTATCATTAAACAGACCCAGCCTCTCTCTCCTGTATCATTAAACAGACCCAGCCTCTCTCTCCTGTATCATTAAACAGACCCAGCCTCTCTCTCCTGTATCATTAAACAGACCCAGCCTCTCTCTCCTGGATCATTAAACAGACCCAGCCTCTCTCTCCTGTATCATTAAACAGACCCAGCCTCTCTCATGGATCATTAAACAGACCCAGCCTCTCTCTCCTGTATCATTAAACAGACCCAGCCTCTCTCTCCTGGATCATTAAACAGACCCAGCCTCTCTCCTGGATCATTAAACAGACCCAGCCTCTCTCCTGTATCATTAAACAGACACAGCCTCTCTCTCCTGTATCATTAAACAGACCCAGCCTCTCTCTCCTGGATCATTAAACAGACCCAGCCTCTCTCTCCTGTATCATTAAACAGACACAGCCTCTCTCTCCTGTATCATTAAACAGACCCAGTCTCTCTCTCCTGTATCATTAAACAGACCCAGCCTCTCTCTCCTGTATCATTAAACAGACCCAGCCTCTCTCCTGGATCATTAAACAGACCCAGCCTCTCTCTCCTGTATCATTAAACAGACCCAGCCTCTCTCTCCTGGATCATTAAACAGACCCAGCCTCTCTCTCCTGTATCATTAAACAGACCCAGCCTCTCTCCTGTATCATTAAACAGACCCAGCCTCTCTCTCCTGTATCATTAAACAGACCCAGCCTCTCTCTCCTGGATCATTAAACAGACCCAGCCTCTCTCTCCTGGATCATTAAACAGACCCAGCCTCTCTCTCCTGTATCATTAAACAGACCCAGCCTCTCTCTCCTGTATCATTAAACAGACCCAGCCTCTCTCTCCTGTATCATTAAACAGACCCAGCCTCTCTCTCCTGTATCATTAAACAGACCCAGCCTCTCTCTCCTGTATCATTAAACAGACCCAGCCTCTCTCTCCTGGATCATTAAACAGACCCAGCCTCTCTCTCCTGTATCATTAAACAGACCCAGCCTCTCTCATGGATCATTAAACAGACCCAGCCTCTCTCTCCTGTATCATTAAACAGACCCAGCCTCTCTCTCCTGGATCATTAAACAGACCCAGCCTCTCTCCTGGATAATTAAACAGACCCAGCCTCTCTCCTGTATCATTAAACAGACACAGCCTCTCTCTCCTGTATCATTAAACAGACCCAGCCTCTCTCTCCTGGATCATTAAACAGACCCAGCCTCTCTCTCCTGTATCATTAAACAGACACAGCCTCTCTCTCCTGTATCATTAAACAGACCCAGTCTCTCTCTCCTGTATCATTAAACAGACCCAGCCTCTCTCTCCTGTATCATTAAACAGACCCAGCCTCTCTCCTGGATCATTAAACAGACCCAGCCTCTCTCTCCTGTATCATTAAACAGACCCAGCCTCTCTCCTGTATCATTAAACAGACCCAGCCTCTCTCTCCTGTATCATTAAACAGACCCAGCCTCTCTCTCCGCCACCTTCATTAAACAGACCCAGCCTCTCTCTCCTGGATCATTAAACAGACCCAGCCTCTCTCTCCTGTATCATTAAACAGACACAGCCTCTCTCTCCTGTATCATTAAACAGACCCAGTCTCTCTCCCTGTATCATTAAACAGACCCAGCCTCTCTCTCCTGTATCATTAAACAGACCCAGTCTCTCTCCCTGTATCATTAAACAGACCCAGCCTCTCTCTCCTGTATCATTAAACAGACCCAGCCTCTCTCCTGGATCATTAAACAGACCCAGCCTCTCTCTCCTGTATCATTAAACAGACCCAGCCTCTCTCCTGGATCATTAAACAGACACAGCCTCTCTCTCCTGTATCATTAAACAGACACAGCCTCTCTCTCCTGGATCATTAAACAGACCCAGCCTCTCTCTCCTGTATCATTAAACAGACCCAGCCTCTCTCTCCGCCACCTTCATTAAACAGACCCAGCCTCTCTCTCCTGGATCATTAAACAGACACAGCCTCTCTCTCCTGTATCATTAAACAGACCCAGCCTCTCTCTCCTGGATCATTAAACAGACCCAGCCTCTCTCTCCTGTATCATTAAACAGACCCAGCCTCTCTCTCCTGTATCATTAAACAGACCCAGCCTCTCTCTCCGCCACCTTCATTAAACAGACCCAGCCTCTCTCTCCTGGATCATTAAACAGACCCAGCCTCTCTCTCCTGTATCATTAAACAGACACAGCCTCTCTCTCCTGGATCATTAAACAGACCCAGCCTCTCTCTCCTGGATCATTAAACAGACCCAGCCTCTCTCTCCTGTATCATTAAACAGACCCAGTCTCTCTCTCCTGTATCATTAAACAGACCCAGCCTCTCTCTCCTGTATCATTAAACAGACCCAGCCTCTCTCCTGGATCATTAAACAGACCCAGCCTCTCTCTCCTGTATCATTAAACAGACCCAGCCTCTCTCCTGGATCATTAAACAGACACAGCCTCTCTCTCCTGTATCATTAAACAGACACAGCCTCTCTCTCCTGGATCATTAAACAGACCCAGCCTCTCTCTCCGCCACCTTCATTAAACAGACCCAGCCTCTCTCTCCTGGATCATTAAACAGACACAGCCTCTCTCTCCTGTATCATTAAACAGACCCAGCCTCTCTCTCCTGGATCATTAAACAGACCCAGCCTCTCTCTCCTGTATCATTAAACAGACCCAGCCTCTCTCTCCTGTATCATTAAACAGACCCAGCCTCTCTCTCCTGTATCATTAAACAGACCCAGCCTCTCTCTCCTGTATCATTAAACAGACCCAGCCTCTCTCTCCTGTATCATTAAACAGACCCAGCCTCTCTCTCCTGTATCATTAAACAGACACAGCCTCTCTCTCCTGTATCATTAAACAGACCCAGCCTCTCTCTCCTGTATCATTAAACAGACCCAGCCTCTCTCCTGGATCATTAAACAGAACCAGCCTCTCTCTCTGCCACCTTCATTAAACAGACCCAGCCTCTCTCTCCTGTATCATTTACATTTACATTTAAGTCATTTAGCAGACGCTCTTATCCAGAGCGACTTACCCAGCCTCTCTCCTGTATCATTAAACAGACCCAGCCTCTCTCTCCTGTATCATTAAACAGACCCAGCCTCTCTCCTGTATCATTAAACAGACCCAGCCTCTCTCTCCTGTATCATTAAACAGACCCAGCCTCTCTCTCCTGGATCATTAAACAGACACAGCCTCTCTCTCCTGGATCATTAAACAGACCCAGCCTCTCTCTCCTGGATCATTAAACAGACCCAGCCTCTCTCTCCTGGATCATTAAACAGACACAGCCTCTCTCTCCTGTATCATTAAACAGACACAGCCTCTCTCTCCTGGATCATTAAACAGACCCAGCCTCTCTCTCTGCCACCTTCATTAAACAGACCCAGCCTCTCTCTCCACCACCTTCATTAAACAGACCCAGCCTCTCTCTCCGCCACCTTCATTAAACAGACACAGCCTCTCTCTCCTAGATCACTAGAACAGCCCGCCATGGTACACCTGCATCCCCAGCTACACAAATACACACAGAGTCAGGAAATTAAACACTGATTTCTGTATTTGGAACTCAAACATTGACACAAACATATTAGAGGGAGGGCTGCAAAGAGCTTTTATCAATCAACAAACACGTAGAGAAATATCCAATGCTTTAGGCTGGCAGTCTCTCTCTCTCTCGTTCTTTCTCTCTGCCCCTCTCTCAATTCAATTTAAGGGGCTTTATTAGCATGGAAAACATGTGTTAACATTGCCAAAGCAAGTGAAATAGATAATGAACAAAAGTGAAATAAACAAAAAATGAACAGTAAACATTACACTCACACAAGTTCCAAAAGAATAAAGACATTACAAATGTGATATTATGTCTATATACAGTGTTGTAACAATGTACAAATGGTTAAGGTACAAATGGGAAAATAAATAAACGTAAATATGAGTTGTATTTACAATGGTGTTTGTTCTTCACTGGTTGCCCTTTTCTTGTGGCAACAGGTCACACATCTTGCTGCTGTGATGGCACACTGTGGTATTTCACCCAATACATAATTTATCAAAATTGTATTTATTTTCTAATTCTTTGTGGGTCTCTGTAATCTGAGGGAAATATGTGTTGATTTTGATTTTATTTCACCATTATTTAACCAGGTAGGCCAGTTGAGAACAAGTTCTCATTTACAACTGCGACCTGGCCAATATAAAGCAAAGCAGTGAGACAAAAACAACAACACAGAGTTACACATGGAATAAACAAACATACAGTCAATAAAACAATAAAAAAATCTATGTACAGTGTGTGCAAATGTAGAAGAGTAGGGGGGTAAGGCGAAATAATTACAATTTAGCATTAACACTGGACTGATAGATGTGCAGATCATGATGTGCAAGTAGAGATACTGGGGTGGAAATGAGCAACAAAAAAATAACAACTGATGCTAGAGGGAGACATGAGTCTCCAGCTTCAATGATTTTTGCAATTCGTTCCAGTCATTGACAGCAGAGAAATGGAAGGAAAGGAGGCCAAAGGAGCTGTTGGCTTTGGGGATGACCAGTGAAATATTCCTGGGTGACCAGAGAGATATACCTGCTGGAGTGCGTGCTACGGGTGGGTGTTGCTATGGTGACCAGTGAGCTGAGATAAGGTGGGGCTTTACCTAGCAACGACTTATAGATGACCTGGAGTCAGTGGGTTTGGAGACGAATATGTAGCGAGGGCCAGCCAATGAGAGCATACAGGCCGCAGTGATGGGTAGTAAATAAGGCTTTGGTGACAAAACGGATGGCACTGTGATAGACTACATCCAATTTGCTGAGTAGAGTGTTGGAGGCTATTTTGTAAATGACATCGCCTAAGTCAAGGATCGGTAGGATAGTCAGTTTTACGAGGGTATGTTTGCCAGCATGAGTGAAGGAGGCTTTGTTTTGCGATATAGGAAGCCAATTCTAGATTTAATTTTGGATTGGAGATGCTTTATGTGAGTCTGGAAGGAGAGTTTACAGTCTAACCAGACACTGAGGTATTTGTAGTTGTCCACATATTCTAAATCAGAACCGTCCAGGGTAGTGATGCTAGTCGGGCGGGTGGGTGCGGGCAGCAATCGGTTGAAGAGAATGTATTTAGTTTTACTAGCATGTAAAAGCATTAAACTTGGGCAAGTTTCTGCGGGGGGAGGGGGGGGGGGTGCAGAGCTGTTGACCAGAGTAGGGGTAGCGAGGTGGAAAGCATTACAGTAGATTACAGTAGATTTATCAGTGGTGACAGTGTTTCCTAGCCTCAGTGCATTGGGCCGCTGGGATGAGGTGCTCTTATTCTCCATGGACTTTACCGTGTCCCAAAACTTTTTGGAATTAGTGCTACATGATGCAAAATTCTGATTGAAAAAGCTAGCCTTAACTTTCCTAACTGTCTGTGTATATTGGTTCCTGACTTCCCTGAAAAGTTGCATATCGCGGGGGCTGTTCGATGTTAATGCAGTACGCCACATGGGGCATGCTTATTTAAGATGGTGAGTTGGTCAGGATGGTATCTATGAGGGTGCCTATTGTTACGGATTTAGGGTTGTACCTGGTATGCTCCTTGATCATTTGTGTGAGATTGAGGGCATCTAGCTTCAATTGTAGGACGGCCGGTGTGTTAAGCATATCCCAGTTTCGGTCATCCAACAGAACGAACTCTGAAGATAGATGGGTGGCAATCAATTCACATATGGTGTCCAGGGCACAGCTGGGGGCTGGGGGGAGTTTACAAGCGGCTTCAGTGAGAGACTTATTTCTGGAAAGGTGTATTTTTAAAAGTAGAAGCTTGAATTGTTTGGGCACAGACCTGGATATCATGACAGAAGGCTATCTTTGCAGTAGATTGCAACTCCACCCCCTTTGGCAGTTCTATCTTGGAGGAAAATGTTGTAATTGGGGATGGAAATTTCAGAATTGGTGGTGGCCTTCCTAAGCCAGGATTCAGACACGGCAAGAACATCAGGGTTGGCGGAGTGTGCTAAAGCAGTGAGTAAAACAAACTTAGGGAGGAGGCTTCTAATGTTAACATGCATGAAACCAAGGCTTTTATGGTTACAGAAGTCAACAAATGACAGCGCCTGGGGAATAGGTGTGATACTGGGGACTACAGGACCTGGGTTAACCTCTACATCACCAGAGGAACAGAGGAGGAGTAGGATAAGGGTGTGGCTAAAGGCTATACGAACTGGTCTTCTAGTGCATTGGGAACAAATAATAAAAGGAGCAGAGTTCTGGACATGGTAGAATAGATTCAGGGCCTAATGTACAGACAAGGGTATTGTAGGATGTGAGTACAGTGGATGTAAACCTAGGCATTGAGTGACGATGAGAGCGGTTGCATCTCTGGAGGCACCAGTAAAGCCAGGTGAGGTCTCCGCATGTGTGTGGGGTGGAACAAAATAGCTATCTAAGGCACTTAGGGCGGGGCTGGGGGCTCTACAGTGAAATAAAACAATAGTAACTAACCTAAACAGCAATAGACAAGGCATATTGACATTAGGGAGAGGCATGTGTAGCCGAGTGATCATAGGGTCCAATGAGCAGCAATAGGTGAGTCAGGGAGCGGTTCAGTAGTCGCTACTACGCTAGGCGAGCTGGAAACACAGCGATTCAGAAAGCTAGGCGGGCTAGCAGATGGGTCTTCGGCAATGTCGCAACGGAAAAGCCTGTTGAAACCACCTCAGACAATTACGTCAGTAGACCAGTCGTGATGGTTCGGCGGGGATCTGTGTCAGCAATAAAGGGTCCAGGCCAATTGGCAAAGGAGGTATTGTAGCCCAAGAATTAGCTGGGAGACCTCTTCGGCTAGCCGGGAGATGGGCCTAGCTTTTTGGCTAGCTCAAGGTTAACTGGTGCTTGCTTCGGGACAGAGGCGTTAGCCAGGAGTAGCTTGGTTGCAGCTAGCTAGCTGCGATGATCCGGTGTAATGGTCCAGAGCTTGCGGTAGGAATCTGGTGATGTGGTCGAGAAAAGCAGTCCGATATGCTCTGGGTTGATATCGCACTGTGCAGACTGGCAGGTATTAACCGGGCTGAAGCTGGCTGGTGTCCAAGTTAACGGTGAAGACCACTAGCAGCTAGTTAGCTGGCTAGCTTCTGATGGGGGTTCCGGTTCTAAAGTATAGAAATAGTAGATCCGTGCCACATTGGGTGAGACGGGTTGCAGGAGAGTATATTCAGTCCATAGACGGAAAGTGAGATTAAAATATATACAAAATATATACAAAAAAACAGAGGAAAATTATTTACACGGGACAAGACAAACACATGTCCGACTGCTACGCCATCTTGGATACTGGGTCTCTAATGTGGTCATACATTTGGCAGGAAGTTAGGAAGTGCAGCTCAGTTTCCACCTCATTTTGTGGGCAGTGTGCACATAGCCTGTCTTCTCTTGAGAGCCATAAACAGAGACCTTTCTCAATAGCAAGGCTATGCTCACTGAATCTGTACATACTCAACACTTTCCTTAAGTTTGGGTCAGTCACAATGGTCAGGTATTCTCTGTTTTGGGCAAAATAGCATTCT
>NC_088244.1:12693238-12695738 GCF_036934945.1 Oncorhynchus masou masou | reverse complement strand
CAATGTTCACGGGCAAAACCCCAATGTTCACGGGCAAAACCCCAATGTTCACGGGCAAAACCCCAATGTTCACGGGCAAAACCCCAATGTTCACGGGCAAAACCCCAATGTTCACGGGCAAAACCCCAATGTTCACGGGGCAAAACCCCAATGTTCACGGGCAAAACCCCAATGTTCACGGGCAAAACCCCAATGTTCACTGGCAAAACCCCAATGTTCACTGGCTACCCATTTCAATAGCCAAGGGGAGGCTGGCTCGTTGGGGATCAGAGACAATGCATTTAAGGAATTAAAGGAATTAAATAATAGACTAATCAAATCAAATAAAACATGAATATACAGAAAGAGAGAGAGACAGAGGGACAGGTGAAATAGAGAAATAAAGGGACAGGTGAAAGAGAGAGTGGCAGAGGGACAGGTGAAGGAGAGAGAGACAGAAGTATAGGTGAAAGAGAGAGAGAGACAGAGGGACAGGTGAAAGAGAGAGATAAACAGATGGACAGGTGACAGAGACAAATAAAGGGACAGGTGAAAGAGAGAGAGAGACAGATGGACAGGTGAAAGAGACAAATAAAGGGACAGGTAAAGAGAGAGAGGCAGAGGGACAGGTGAAGGAGAGAGAGACAGAGGGACAGGTGAAAGAGAGAGAGACAGAGGGACAGGTGAAAGAGAGAGAGAAAGAGGGACAGGTGAAAGAGAGAGAGAAACAGATGGACAGGTGACAGAGACAAATAAAGGGACAGGTGAAAGAGAGAGAGACAGAGGGACAGGTGAAAGAGAGAGCAACAGAGGGACAGGTGAAAGAGACAAAGGGATGAACAATAGAGAAAGAGGTATGTATTCCTCAGTTGTGACGCATGTTATTTTATTGTGTTACTATTTCCTTTTACATTTTTTAAGAATATTTCTTCTTTTTTTTGTGTGTTTTTTTGTGTTTTTTTAATTTAAATTTTAGCCCTTTTTCTCCCCAATTTCGTGGTATCCAATTGTTGTAGTAGCTACTATCTTGTCTCATCGCTACAACTCCCGTACGGGCTCGGGAGAGACGAAGGTTGAAAGTAATGCGTCCTCCAATACACAACCCAACCAGCTGTACTGCTTCTTAACACAGCGCCATCCAACCCGGAAGCCAGCCGCACCATTGTGTCGGAGGGTACACCGTGCACCTGGCAACCTTGGTTAGCGCGCACTGCGCCAGGAGTCGCTGGTGCGCGATGAGACAAGGACATCCCTACCGACCAAGCCCTCCCTAACACGGACGACGCTAGGCCAATTGTGCGTCGCCCCACGGACGACAGAGCCTGGGCGCAAACCCAGGGACTCTGATGGCACAGCTGGCGCTGCAGTACAGCGCCCTTAACCACTGAATATTTCTTCATTTTAAACTGCATTGTTGGGAAAGGGCTCATGAGTAAACATTTAACGGTAGAGTCTACACCTGTTGTATTCGCGCATGTGACAAATAACATTTGATAAAGTTTAGACATAGAGAGCTCTGCATTATCTGTGTAAAAATAGCAGCGAACCCTTCCATTTCCTGCCTGGCTAGCTGTGAACCATAACTCACTTGCTCGCACGCACGCAAACACACACAAGTATAAGCACAGTTATTAGCTAAACAAACATCATTAAAGTGAGATGGAACGTCTGGTTAGCCTGTGCAGTCTGCTACCAGGCAGGACTCAGAGTCGTCAGAACAATAACTCTTGCCTAATTAAAAGGAAACAACCACATGTTCAGACCTTGTCCTTTGGCTTACAGTTAATTTGTGCCTCAGCAAAACGCTGTAAAGTGATTGTTTTTAAGCTGCTGAACACATGGAGCTTGTATGGTGACGGCCCTGTTGCAGAGGATGGGGCCGTTTGGTCTCGCTTTGAGAGAGCTGAAACTGCACACACAGAGGAAAATTCGTATTATATTGGTTGGCTGGCGGCTCAGCGTGTGTGTGTGAGTCTCAGGAGCCAAGCGTAGCACTGCTGGAGAGTTACATACACACACACACAAACCCAGAGCTAAGGCCATAGCATAGGGGCGTCTGCTGCACTCTACACCCCCATAGAAGAACTGACTTTAACATGCAGTTACTCACTAAAGCTTCTTTCTTCCTTTTTGAAAATACACTCAGAAAAAAAGAGTGCTATTTTAAACCATTTGTCCCGGTAGGAGATCCATCTGATTGAACATTTCAGATAGAACTCTTTTCAGATCATATAGAACCTCTGGTTACAAAGAGAACCATTGAAACGGTGCTATTTTTTTACATTATTTTTTACAAAAAAATCATTTTACCTGAAAGGGTTCTGTCTGGAGTCTTTTTTCAGAGGCTTCTCCTGCAAAGTCAAATGGTTCTACAGAACACTATTTGTTCCTCCTGGGAGATTACTACAGGAGAAACAGAATCGTAGAATTGACTTTATGTCCAAAATGTTTAGCCAGAGCTTCTAATCTTCTAATGTAGAACCATAGCACTCTGAGAGTGTATTTTCAAAAAGAAAGATGT
>NC_088244.1:12638238-12688238 GCF_036934945.1 Oncorhynchus masou masou | reverse complement strand
AAACAAAAACAATTAAATGTATTGATCACTGGGATAGGGTTAAACAAAAACAATTAAAAGTGTTGATCACTGGGATTGAACAAGCGACCCTTGGAGCCGCAGCTTGCAGCTTAAACCCATCCACCACCCCTGTCCACAACGCGAAACCCAAATCTACTTGATGGAAATAGCGCTCCCCGTTGCCCCTAGTTACCGGTTCTGAAGCCATCTCCCAACGTTCTGTGTACCTGGCCAACAGTTAGTTTCGGTCTAATCTCCCTCACCAACCCCTCCAAGAGAAACAGAGAGTCTGTCTGTGTGTGTGTGTGTGTGTGTGTGTGTGTGTGTGTGTGTGTGTGTGTGTGTGTGTGTGTGTGTGTGTGTGTGTGTAGGAGTCGTGCATGATACCGCAGTAGGGAGTTTTTTTGTTGAGAAATGTATTTGCTAAATACCTGCTTTGAAGTTCACATGCACGCACGCACAAACCCACGCACACACACCCTTATAGCAATGAGAGAAATAACATTGCTTATAAATCTAGCCCTGCTTGAGCAACAGAGGGGGTGAGTGGTTGCTATCAGACTGTGTTCATCATTAGAGACATGGAGAGAGACACAGAGAGCGAAACACAGAGACAGAGACAGAAAGAGACAAAGAGAGACATACAGGGAGAGAGAGAGACAGAGACAAAGACAGAGAGAGACAGAGAGAGACGCAGAGAGAGAGACAGAGACACACAGAGAGAGAGAGAGACGCAGAGAGAGAGACAAAGAGAGAGAGAGAGAGACAAAGAGAGAGAGAGAGAGAGAGAGAGAGAGAGAGAGAGAGAGAGAGAGAGAGAGAGAGAGAGAGAGAGACAAAGAGAGAGAGAGAGAGAGAGAGAGAGAGCGAGAGAGAGAGAGAGAGAGAGAGAGAGAGAGAGAGAGAGAGAGAGGGTATTTCTGGGAAGAACAGAAAAGTGGGTAGTGGATTGGCTTCCTGTAATCTAGACTTGACTAACAAGAAGACGACATGCTAGGCATTTACTAAACACTACAATTCAGAGAGCCAGAGTGTGTGTTTGTGTGTGCGTGTGCGTGTAGATCCCCTCTTGGCAGGAGTACTGTAAAATGAGGAGGGTCTTACATGGTCCCTAATCCTCAACTGAATGTCGTCCTAAAAACGTGGCTTTTCCACAGGCCAAGATAAAAACACACCACAGAGAAGCAGTGTGTGTACGTGTGTGTCTGTCTATCTGTCTGTCGGTCACATGTGTCAGACACCCCAGAGAAGTGGACTGGACCACAGGCTTGTTGACAGGTCAGTGAGATACGGTAAGCTATGTGGGACACACAGAGCACACACGTAATCCCCTTGTTAAACGTAATCTGGTGACAGAGAGGCAGTCCAGTATTGGCCTGACACAGTGCTCTGCTGTCTGTCT
Organism: Oncorhynchus masou masou; assembly: GCF_036934945.1. Lineage (NCBI taxonomy): Eukaryota > Metazoa > Chordata > Actinopteri > Salmoniformes > Salmonidae > Oncorhynchus > Oncorhynchus masou. The sequence goes on along the minus strand of NC_088244.1, from coordinate 12,686,836 downwards.
GTCTGTCTGTCTGTCTGTCTGTCTTTCTGACTAGTGTAAACCTATAGGATTCTTCCTCCCAGTCCCACTCCAACCCCAGCACCATGATTTACATCATTCTCACCACACCACAAGTGAACTCCAGACATACAACACAATCATCTTCATTCTGGATACAGAAATAGATGTAAGCTGTATTGCAAAACCAATCGAGTGCCTTGTGTGGTGCTGTGCCTTACTTGTAATCAGTAGATGGACAAGATGTGAAACAGCAGGTGAGACTCCATCCTCCCAAATGTTTTCTAGCATATACAGCGGAGTCCGATAAAGATGAGCAATAATAATTCAAATACTGAGCCACATTTTACGCTCCAAAAAATTGGGACATTTCATTATTTTATACTAATATAATTGCTCAGAGAAAGAGAATTTGTTTAACATGTAATAATTATTTCCTCAAAAAGCTAAGGGTCAAAATGATTAAACACCAATTTGAAAAGAGGGCAGTCCATAAGCGCAGACGAAGGATATCAAGGATCTGGACGGGTTCTGTATGGAGGGAGGGTCTAACATCTTTCCCAATGTCTAAGATCTTTTCCCAACTCATAAAACATTTTAGAAAAAGGCTTCAAGTTTTTATTGTCATGTGCACTAGAACAGTGAAATGCCTTTCTTTCTTGCTCTTTCCCAACAATGCATTAATCAAACATCAGTATAAAAAATAAATAAAAAAGTAAAGTAGAACAAAAACACGTGAGAAATAGAAATAAGAACATGAGAAAGTCAGTTAAGTGCCTTGGGAAAGTATTCAGACCCCTGGACTCTTTCCATGTTTAGTTACGTTACAGCCTTATTCTAAAATAGATCAAATAAAATACATCATCAGCAATTTACACACAATACCCCATAATGACAAAGCAAAAATAGTTTTTTTATTTTAATTTTAGCAAATGTATATATATATAAAAAAAGAAATACCTTATTTACATAAGTATTCAGACCCTTCGCAATGTTTCCATTGATTATCCTTGACATGTTTCTACAACTTGATTGGAGTCCACCTGTGGTAAATTCAATTGATTGGACATGATATGGAAAGGCACACACCTGTCTATATAAGGTCACACAGTTGACAGTGCATGTCAGAGACAAAAACAGACGGAAGCCACTCCTCAGGAAAAGGTACATGAGAGCCTGCTTGGAGTTTGCCAAAAGAAACCTAAAGACTCTAACACCATGAGAAACAAGATTCTCTGGTCTGATGAAACCAAGATTGACCTCTTTGGCCTGAATGCCAAGCTTCACATCTGGAGGAAACCTGGCACCATCCCTACGGTGAAGCATGGTGGTAGCAGCATCATGCTGTGGGGATGTTTTTCAGCAGCAGGGACTGGGAGACTAGTCAGGATCGAGGGAAAGATAAAAGGAGCAAAGTACAGAGAGATCCTTGATGAAAACCTGCTGTAGAGCGCTCAGGACCTCAGACTGGGGCGAAGGTAAACCTTCCAACAGGACAACGACCCTAAGCACACAGCAAAGACAATGTAGGAGTAGCTTTGGGGACAAGTCTCTGAATGTCCTTGAGTGGCCAAGCCAGAGACCTGAAAATAGCTGTGCAGCAATGCTCCTCATCTAACCTGACAGCGCTTGAGAGGATCTGCAGAGAAGAATGGGAGAAACTCCCCAAATACAGGTGTGCCAAGCTTGTAGCGTCATACCCAAGAAGACTCAAGGCTGTAATCGCTGCCTAAGGTGTTTCAACAAAGTACTGAGTAAAGGGTCTGAAAACTTATGTAAATGTGATTTCCATTTTTTATTTGTAATACATTTGCAAAAATGTCTAAACCTCTTTTTGCTTTGTCATTATGGGGTATTGCGTGTAGATTAATGAAAAAACAACAACAATTATATCAATGTTAGAATAAGGCTGTAACGTAACAAAATGTGGAAAAAGTCAAGTGGTCTGAATACCTTCCAAAGGCACTGTACAAGGTCAGTTCCAATACCATATTTGCAATGTGCAGGGATACTGGAGCGATAGAGGTAGTAGATATGTATAAGGGTAAGGTGACTAGGCATCAGGATATATGATAAACAGAGTAGCAGCAGCGTATATGAGGATTGTATGTGCGTGTTATTTGTTATGTGTCTGAGCAAATTAAGTGTGTGGCTATGTGTGTGTGTGTCTGTTGGAGTGTCAGTGTGTGTGAGTGAGTATGTAGAATGTGCATAGAGTAAAACTGTAGACAGTCCGTGTCGCCATTTTGTTAGCTACTGTATTTAGCAGTCTCATGACTTGGGGATAAATCAAATCAAATTGTATTCGTCACATACACATGGTTAGCAGATGTTAATGCGAGTGTAGCGAAATGCTTGAGCTTTTATGGATTTGGACACAGAGGAACTTGAATCTTTCGACCCGCTCCCCTGTAGCCCCGTTGATGTAGATGGGGGTGTGCTCATCCCCCGGTTGGAGTCGTGCGTGGCCACGCAGTTGTGGGTGAACAGGAACTACAGGAGGGGTTTAAGCACACACCCCTGTGGGGTCCCTGTGTTGAGGGTCAGCGTGGAGTAGGTAATGTCGCCTACCCTCACCACCTGGGGCCGGCCCGTCAGGAAGTCCAGGTTCTAGTTGCAGAGTGCCGTTATCCACGCAAGGTGAGGTAGTGAAAGACACTGAAAACAGGGGTGTCAATCATTTTGACCCCAACCTTTTAGAGAAAAACATTATAATATTTATATGAGCAAAAAATCTGTTTTTTTATCATATATTTTATAGTCATTTTTGCTCATCTTTATCAAGCTTTGGGCCCCAACGTATGTATCTTCACTAGTTAAGTGGTGGGATGGCTTACAGTCAGAGGAAGCAGTTAAGTCCTTGCTATTCTTCCCTGATATTCTATGCAGAGCCTTCCTATAGCAGCGGCATTCCTAGAATACATTATGGAAGGAAAATACTCTGATTCTTCTTATATTACTTATTAAAATACAACGACTGTTGTTTTTCCACCATTCCATTTCCCTTGGTGTCAATCTTCATCATAAATGTTTGCTTTCTATTAGCCAATTTGAGAGTGTGTATTAGAGTGTGAATTAGTGTGTGTGTGTGTGTGCATTAGTGTGTACATGTGTGTGTTTTCAGGCATTACCACACTAGGTTGTAGGTCTGAGAAAAGCTTGCAGGATCGTACAATATCCCCGAGGTGAGTCTAACTGTGTCAAGCACACACACGGGCACATGCACAGACATACACATCACCTTCCCCTCCAGAACATTCTCCAGAGGTGTGTGTCTTTATGTGCTCTCCTGTAGTGTGAAGTGGTCTTACTTTTCAGAGCAGTTCCCAGTCATATTACTGTCCCCCAGGGCTAAACCATGTTGTGTGTGTGTGTGTGTGTGTGTGTGTGTGTGTGTGTGTGGCTCCCTCAGGCCAAGTGTTAATGGAGAGACCAGAGAACCATAAAAAAAGTGATAAATATTACAGACGCTCTCTATTTCACCATCAAACCACCTTTCTCTCTACCTTTCTCTCTCAACTCTTAAGCAAAGAGAAACGACGGTCCATCATTACTTTAAGACACGAAGGTCAGTCAATACGGAAAATTTCAAGAACTTTGAATGTTTCTTCAAGAGCAGTCGCAAAAACCATCAAGCGCTGTGATGAAACTGGCTCTCATGAGGACCGCCACAGGAAAGGAAGACCCAGAGTTACCTCTGCTGCAGAATATAAGTTCATTAGAGTTACCAGCTTCAGAAATTGTGGCCCAAATAAAAGCTTCACAGAGTTCAAGTAACAGACACATCTCAACATCAACTGTTCAGAGGAGACTGCATGAATCAGGCATTCATGGTCGAATTGCTGCATAGAAACCACTACTAAAGGACACCAATAATAAGAAGAGACTTGCTTGGGCCAAGAAACACGAGCAATGGACATTAGACCGGTGGAAATATGTCCTTTGGTCTGATGAGCCCAAATTTGAGATTTTTGGTTCCAACCGCAATGCCTTTGTGAGACGCAGAGTAGGTGAACTGATGATATCCACATATGTGCTTCCCACCATGAAGCATGGAGGAGGAGGTGTGATGGTATGAAGATGCTTTGCTGGTGACACTGGCTGTGATTTATTTAGATTTCAAGGCAAACTTAACCAGCATTGCTACCACAACAATCTGCAGCGAAACGCCATTCCATCTGGTTTGAGCTTAGTGGGACTATCATTTGTTTTTCACACCTCTAGGCTATGTAAGGGCTATTTGACCAAGAAGGAGAGTGATGGAGTGCTGCATCAGATGACCAGGCCTTCACAATTACCCGACCTCAACCCAGTTGAGATGGTTTGGGATGAGTTGGACCGCAGAGTGTAGGAAAAGCAGGCAACTAGTATTCAGGATATGTGGGAACTCCTTCACGACTGCTGGAAAAGCATTCCATATGAAGCTGGTTGCGAGAATGCCAAGAGTGTGCAAAGCTGTCATCAAGGTAAAGGTTGGCTAATTTGAAGAATCTCAAATATATAATATATTTTTTAGTTGATGTCTTCACTATTCTTCTACAATGTAGAACATTTTAACACATAAACGAAAACCCTAGATGTGTCCAAACTTTTGACTGGTACTGTATACAGTTGAAGTCGGAAGTTTACTTTGGTGGTGGTTAGTTCTGTCACGACCGTCGTCATGGAAATGACCGGACCAAGGTGCGGCGTGGTGAGCGTACATTTTCCTTTCTTTATGTAAATGTCGCCAACAAAACAAGAAACAAAGAAACGGCCGTGAAGCTTACTTGGGATAGAAACAAAGAACAACTACCCACAAAATACAAAGGAAAAAAGGCTACCTAAGTATGATTCCCAATCAGAGACAACGATAGACAGCTGTCCCTGATTGAGAACCATACCCGGCCTAAACATAGAAACAGAAAACAAAGAAATAAAGGAACTAGGATGCCCACCCTCGTCACACCCTGGCCTACCAAAAAAAGGGAATAAAAGCCTCTCTATGGCCAGGGCGTGACAAGATAATTATTTATTTCAGCGTTTATTTATTTCATCACATGCCCATTGGGTCAGAAGTTTACAAACACTCAATTAGTATTTGGTAGCATTGCCTATAAATTGTTTAACTTGGATCAAACTTTTCAAGTAGCCGTCCACAAGCTTCCCACAATAAGTTGGTTGAATTTTGGCCCCTTCCTCCTGACAGAGCTGGTGAAACTGAGTCAGGTTTGTAGGCCTCCTTGCTCGCACACTCTTTTTCAGTTCTGCCCACATATTTTCTATAGGATTGAGGTCAGGGCTTTGTGATGGCCACTCCAATACATTGACTTTGTTGTCCTTAAGCCATTTTGCCACAACTTTGGAAGTATGCTTGGGGTGAATGTCCATTTGGAAGACACATTTGCGACCAAGCTTTAACTTCCTGACTGATGTCTTGAGATGTTGCTTCAATACATCCACCTCATTTTCTTTCCTCAGGATGCCATCTATTTAGTGAAGTGCACCAGTTCCTCCTGCAGCAAAGCACCCACACAACATGATGCTGCCACCCCCGTGCTTCACGGTTGGAATGGTGTTCTTCAGCTTGCAAGTCTCCCCCCTTTTCCTCCAAACATAATGATGGTCATTATGGCCAAACAGTTCTATTTTTGATTTATTCGACCAGAGGATATTTCTCCAAAAAGTATGATCTTTGTCCCCATGTGCAGATGCAAACCGTAGTCTGGCTTTTTTATGGTGGTTTTGGAGCAGTGGTTTCTTCCTTGCAGAGTGGCCTTTCAGGTTATGTCGATATAGGACTCGTTTTACTGTGGATATAGATACCTTTGTACCTGTTTCCTCCAGCATCTTCACAAGGTCCTTTGCTGTTGTTCTGGGATTGATTTGCACTTTTCCCGCCAAAGTACGTTCATCTCTAGGAGACAGAACGCGTTTCCTTTCTGAGCGGCATGACGGCTGCCTGGTCCCATGGTGTTTATACTTGCAAACTATTGTTTGTACAGATGAACGTGGTACCTTCAGGCGTTTGGAAATTGCTCCCAAGGATGAACCAGACTTGTGGAGGTCTACAATTTTTTTCTGAGGTCTTGGCTGATTTCTTTTGAATTTTCCATGAAGTCAAGCAAAGAGGCACTGAGTTTGAAGGTAGGCCTTGAAATACATCCACAGGTACATCTCCAATTTACTCAAATGATGTCAATTAGCCTATCAGAAGCTTCTAAAGCCATGACATCATTTTCTGGCATTTTCCAAGCTGTTTAAAGGCAGTCAACTTAGTGTATGTAAACTTCTGACCCACTGGAATTGTGATTCAGTGCATGATAAGTGACACTTATCTGTCTGTAAATAGTTTTGTCATGCACAAAGTAGATGTCCTAATCAACTTATAGCAAGAAATTGGTGGAGTGGTTGAAGAACTAGTTTTAATGACTCCAACATAAGTGTATGTAAACGTCCGACTTCAACTGTATGTGAGCGTACAGTGTGTATTGCCATATATAAAGAAATGTCAGAGAAGGTGTGTGAGTGAATGAGCCATAGGATTGCAGAAGAACTTTATGGTAGAGTGTGCGTGAGTGTTTGTGTCAGGAAGTGTGTGAGGTAAACAGCAGGTTCCAACAGAGAGGGGCTTGCCATGGGGAGAGTTGTGTCATCCTTGCTTTACTGACTCTCTGCATCTAAGCCTTCTGTCGCTCATTCCCTGTGAATGTTCATACTCTCTTTGTGTTCTGTAATCAGGGAGGGTCTCCAGAGCATCCCCAGAGATACCATACACAGGTCTCCCCAGGTGCAGGTTCTCCTGAGGGAATGGCTTTTGTGTTTAGCCAATCACCCTGCTGATCCCTTTGGATGTCACACACACACACACACACACACACACACACACACACACACACACACACACACACACACACACACACACACACACACACACACACACACACACACACACACACAGACACACACATGCAAACTGTGCATACAGATACACTGTTAGTCAACTGCGCATTTGAAACTGCAATATGGTATTATTTATACACATGATACAAACTCTCTCGAAACCTGTTAGGACTCAAACATTTGTTGTGGTCAGAGAGAGTAATGGCGTATCAGCAGAGAGAGAGAGAGAGAAGGAGAGAGAGAGAGAGAAGAAAGAGACAGAGAGGGAGAGAGAGAGAGAGAGAGGGAGAGAGAGAAAGGGAGAGAGAGAGAGAGAGGGAGAGGGAGCGAGAGAGAGAGAGAGAGTTGAGAGAGAGAAGAGAGAGAGAAAAAAAGAGAGAGAGAACAGACAAGAGAGAGAGAGCGAGAGAGAGAAAAAAAGAGAGAGAGAACAGACAAGAGAGAGAGAAAAGAAAGAGAGAGAGAGAGAAGGAGAGAGAGAGAGAGAAAAGAGAGAGGGAGAGAAAATAGAGAGAAAAGAGAGAGGGAGAGAAAAGAGAGAGAGAGAGAGGAGAGAGAGGAGAGAGAGAGGGAGCGAGAGAAAGAGAGAGTTGAGAGAGAGAAGAGAGAGAGAAAAAAAGAGAGAGAGAACAGACAAGAGAGAGAGAAAAGAAAGAGAGAGAGAGAGAGAGAGAGCGAGAGAGAGAAAAAAAGAGAGAGAGAACAGACAAGAGAGAGAGAAAAGAAAGAGAGAGAGAGAGAAGGAGAGAGAGAGAAAGTGAGAAAAGAGAGAGGGAGAGAAAATAGAGAGAAAAGAGAGAGGGGGAGAAAAGAGAGAGAGAGAGAGGAGAGAGAGAAGAGAGAGAGAAGAGAGAGAGGAGAGAGAGAGAAGAGAGAGAAAAGAGAGAGAGAAGATAGAGAGAGGAGAGAGAGAGAAGACAGAGCTCCTTTCATCTCAGGCATCCTCATCCAGTTTGATTTATGGAGCTAGCTGAGAGAGCTGCCATCCTGCAAGAATGATACACAGAGAGGTGTGAATCACAGGTGGCATGTACAGACAAGGAGGGAGGGAGGGAGGGAGGGAGGGAGGGAGGGAGGGAGGGAGGGAGGGAGGGAGGGAGGGAGGGAGGGAAAAGCAAACAGTCTTTTATACACTGAGTGTACAAAACATTAGGAACATCTACTTAATACTGAATTGCACCCACTTTTGCCATCAGAACAGCCTTAATTCACAGAGCATGGAGTCCACAGCTGTGTCCAGTTGGCTGGCTGTCCTTTGGGTGGTGGATCATTCTTGATACACACGGGAAACTGTTGAGCGTGAAAAACCCAGCAGTTCTTGACACAAACCGGTGCGCCTGGCACCTACTATCATATCCTGTTCAAAGGCACATAAATATTTTGTCTTGCCCATTCACCCTCTGAGTTGCACACATACACAATCTGTGTCACAACTGTTTTGAGGCTTTAAAATCCTTCTTTAACCCGTCTCCTCCCCTTCATCTACACTGAATGAAGTGGATTTAACAAGTGACATCATCAAGGTATCATAGCTTTCAACTGGATTCAACTTCTCTCTCCTTTCCTTATGTCATGGAAAGAGCAGGCGTTCTTAATGCTTTGTACACTCAGTGTACATTTAAGTTGGTTTTCTCACTAAACCTTGATCTAGCATGGCTCACATCAGCTGATCCAGGACACTCTTAGTCATATAGAGGGCAATGAGCCATGCAGTAGGGCTGCAGTAGGGCCAGCTAAACCATCCACAGAGGAACACTACATAGTAATTTACATTTACATTTAAGTCATTTAGCAGACGCTCTTATCCAGAGCGACTTACAAATTAGTAATGTGTAATGACCATGTTCTGGGTGTGAGATAATGCTGACTCATACAGCAGGAGTATAACACACCATCTACACACCAAGTGCTGTATCAAGGCTTCGTCTCTCTTTTCTTTACATCATCACTTTAATAAAATCACAAAACAACAACACGAAGAAACATGTCTGTGTCCTACACCCCTCCCTCCCTCCCTCCCTCCCTCCCTCCCTCCCTCCCTCCCTCCCTCCCTCCCTCCCTCCCTCCCTCCCTCCCTCCCTCCCTCCCTCCCTCCCTCCCTCCCTCCCTCCCTCCCTCCCTCCCTCCGCTGATGCCTCTGTGGGTCTCGTCTCTCTACACCTCTAAGACACTGTCAGGAACAAAGGGAAGAAATTGCTGCTTGTCCAACACTTATTTAAAGAGGGCTTCAATTACCTACCTCTAGACACCCACGCATGCAGACACACAGCACAGCACAGCAAAGACACGTAAGGGTTACGCTGAAGATGCAGTCTTGAAGTATTGAAGAAAAATCAGGTGTGTAAAGGAGTGATCATAGTGAAGATGTCTGAGCAAACGTCAGTCTGATGAAATACAGGTGCTGTGAGGAATTTGGGAGTAGTTCAGATGTTAGTGAAAACAGGCTGTTGTTCTGTTAAACTCAGGTGTAGGTCAGGTGTTAGAGCAAAGTCATATGTCTAGATACGGTGGTAAACTCAGGTGTTTAACTGCGTTGTGAGGCATTGACCCTCTCATCTCCACTTTAGGACCATGATATTATCTTTGACCCCCAGACCACAGTGAAAACCCCTGACCCCATACCCTGGCCAGGCTGACAGGCCACTGAGGGATGGCCAGGGTCAACACCCTTCATAGAACGGGTCATGACCCTTCATAGAATGGATGAGTGGCGACCAAAGAGGACCGCTAAGTACCAAGTTAACACACACAGGACACAGGGACGAAAGATGGGGAGAGACACCAAAACAAGAGACTTCAAAGTCAGCTGACGGAAGGTCTAAACATATCCATTACTAACTATTTACTCCCGAGAGAACCCTTCTCCTCTTCTCTAACCTGAATGAGGCCTCTTTCTTTCCTGCACACAAATATTTCTGCTTAGGCTTGGAAAGCCCTTCAGCTTATTTCACTTAATTCAGTTCAAATAACTTCCCGGTGGGATAAAAGCACAACATTTCCAGAAACCCTTTCCCCTTTTCCACTCTCCTTCTCTCTCCTCCTTCTCTCTCCTCCTTCTCTCCCCTCCTTCTCTCCCCTCCTTCTCTCTCCTCCTTCCAAGCATTTTCTCTCTCTCCCCTCCTTCTCTCTCCTCCTTCTCCCCCCTCCTTCTCTCTCCTCCTTCTCTCTCCTCCTTCTCTCCCTTCCTTCTCTCTCCTCCTTCAAAGCATTTTCTCTCTCTCCCCTCCATCTGTCTCCTCCTTCCAAACATTTTCTCTCTCTCCCCTCCATCTCTCTCCTCCTTCCAAACATTTTCTCTCTCTCCCCTCCTTCCCTCTCCTCCTTCCAAACATTATCTCTCTCTCCCCTCTATCTCTCTCCTCTTTCCAAACATTTTCTCTCTCTCCCCTCCTCCTCCTCCTCCTTCCAAGCATTTTCTCTCTCTCCCCTCCTTCTCTCTCCTCCTTCCAAACATTTTCTCTCTCTCCCCTCCATCTCTCTCCTCCTTCCAAACATTTTCTCTCTCCCCTCCATCTCTCTCCTCCTTCCAAACATTTTCTCTCTCTCCCCTCCTTCTCTCTCCTCCTTCCAAACATTCTCTCTCTCCCCTCCATCTCTTGTTCTCCTTCCAGAGTGCCATTCTTATTTCATTACAGGGAGATTCCCAGGCCAAGAGGGTAAACACAACATCCACAATCGACACACGGACAAACAGAACCCCTAACCACCAATCAGAGTCCACGCCTGAATATAATCAAAACACCAATCTGAATCAATGCCTGGATACACTCCTCCAAGTGGGATTATTTTAGTTTCAATATACTTAAATCATACTTCATTAACATATCTTAATATATTAAAGTATATCTGTGATAAATATACTTAAGTATATTTAAAATGATCAAAATTGGGGCACTTTTTTGGTACTTAAGTATATTCTTAGTATATTAGCTAAAGAGCAAAACAAATACACCTTAAAGGTAAAATGGTATTTGAATTAGAATTACGTGATTTAAAAAAAATGTATAATGTGTTTCAAGTGTACTTTTACAAGTACACTTCTATTCATCAACCACATTAACTACTGTAATTAGCCATGTAAAGGTTACCTTAATTGCATCTTCTCAGCCAATATTAACATGCAATTGACAAAGCTGAAGCAGCAGTTCTGCTTTTGAGAACAGTAAAACATTTACATTTAAATACAATCTGTAATGTGTAATATGGAATTAAAAGTACATCATTATTCAGTTTGAAAATGAACACACATTTTTTTAAATAAGCTAAATATGAGGAACAATATCATATCATAAATCAAAACTTTAGCAGCAGAAAAGGATGCTGGGTAATATGCATAAAAAATATGCATAAATTAATGCTTTTTTGAAAGTATACTTTAAATATATTTGGTGGATATTTAAGTTAATATACTTTTTTGAAAGTATACTTAAGTATATTTTCTTGAGATATGAAAACGTATACTCTCAGGAGGCATGCTCCTCAGCTGTGGATATTTCCTTATTTTTACTATTTTCTACCCTGTAGAATATCGAAGACATCAAAACTATGCAATAATACATATGGAATCACATAGTAACTAAAAAAGTGTTAAACAAATCTAAATATATTTTAGATTTTAGATTCTTCAAAGTAGCCACCTTATGCCTTGATGACAGTTTTGCGCACTCTTGGCATTCTCTCAACCAGCTTCACCTGGAATGATTTTCCAACCGTCTTGAAGGAGTTCGCACACATGCTGAGCACTTGTTGGTTGCTTTTCCTTCACTCTGCGGTCCAACTCATCCCAAACCATCTCAATTTGGTTGAGGTTGGGTGATTGTGGAGACAAAATCATCTGAGGCAGCACTCCATCACTCTCATTCTTGGTCAAATAGCTTTTACACAGCCTGGAGGTGTGTTGGGTCATTGTCCTGTTAAAAAACAAATGATAGTCCCAAATATCGCTGCATAATGCTGGTTAAGTGTGCATTGGATTCTTAATAAATCACTGACAGTGTCACCGGCAAAGCACCCTCACACCATCACACTTCCTCCTCCATGCTTCACGGTGGGAACCACACATGCGGAGACCATCCATTCACCTACTCTGCGTCTCACAAAGGCATGGTGGTTGGAACCAAAAATCTCAAATTGGGATGCATCAGACCAAAGGACAGATTTCCAACTGTCTCATGTCCATTGCTCGTGTTTCTTGGCCCAAGCAAGTCTCTTATTGTTATTGGTGTCCTTTAGTAGTGGATTCTTTGCAGCAATTTGACCATGAAGGCCTGATTCACACAGTCTTCTCTGAACAGTTGATGTTGAGATGTGTCTATTACTTGAACTCTGTGAAGCATTTATTTGGGCAGCAATATCTTAGGCTGTTAACTCTGCCGCAGAGGTAACTCTGGGTCTTCCGTTCTTGTGAGAGCCAGTTTCATCATAGTGCTTGATGGTTTTTACGACTGCACACATTTTCCAGATTGACTGACCTTCATGTCTTAAAGTAATGATGGACTGTCATGCCTCTTTGCTTATTTGAGCTGTTCTTACGATAATATGGACTTTGTCTTTTACCAAATAGGGATTTCTGTATACCACCCGTACCTTGTCACAACACAACTGATTGGTTCAAACACATTAAGAAGGAAAGACATTCCACAAATTAACTTTTAACATGGCACCACTGTTAATTGAAATTCATTCCAGTTAACTACCTCATGAAGCTGGTTGAGAGAATGCCAAGAGTGTGCAAAGCTGTCATCAAGGCAAAGGGTGACTACTTTGAATAATCTAAAATCTATTTTGATTTGTATAACACTTTTTTGGTTACTACATGATTCCATATGTGTTATTTCAGGCTTGGATGTCTTCACTATTATTCTACAATGTAGAAAATAGTAAAAATAAAGAAAAACCCTGGAATGAGTAGGTGTGTCTTTAGACTGGTACTGTAGTCGTTGCATAACTATTCACCTCCCTGAGTCAATGCATGCTAGAAACACTCTTGGCAGCAATTACAGCGGTGAGTCTTCTTGGGAAAGTCTCTAAGAGCTTTACACACCTGGATTGTGCAATAATAGCCCTTTATTCTACTCATAATTCTTCAAGCTCTGTCAAGATGTTGGGGATCATGGCTAGACAGCAAATTTCATATCTTGCCATAGATTCTCTGATTGAAATTCCTCTCCCAGTGTGTTTTGTAAAAGAGACTGAAGCAGGTTTTCCACTAGGATGTTGCCTGTGCTGAGCTCCGCCACGTTTCTTTTTACCCTGACAAACTCCCCAGTATTTCCAGATGTCAAGCATACCCATAACGTCTGCGTGGGAAGCAAGTTCGGGGAGTGAGTGTTTTAATAAATAAAAGGACCACTGAACACGAAACACAAACAAAGCACCGACATGGAAACAAGGGTCAATAAGACCTGAGGAAAGAACCAAGGGGAGTGACAGATATAGAGAAGATAATCAAGGAGGTGATGGAGTCCAGGTGAGTGTCATGAGGCGCAGGTGACAGGTGTGCGGGATAATCAGCAGCCTGATGACGTAGAGGCCGGAGAGGGAGGATACGTGACAGATGGCGACAGTTACTCATTGATGTGTTGGATTTTGAAGTACTACTTTAGTGCCTTGTTGCATACAATATGTATGTTTTGGATATTTGTATTTCTCCTTTCACATTTAAAATCATTACTGTGGAGTCATTACAGTGTTGTTGATTCTTCCATCACAGCCATTGAACTCTGTGTGGTAAACCGTAGGGTGTTGGGTTGAGCGTGCAGAGATTGACATAGAAACAGAGAGGCTTTAGTCTGCAAAAACAACTACGAAGACATAAAATAAATATATCAAAGAAATAACTTAGGTTATGCTCGGTCTTCCTTCTCTCTCTTAACTGGTGTCTGTCTCTCTCCCTTCTCTCTCGTGGTGTGCCATCGTGCTCCTTTTATTTAGCCTCCACGGCTGGTTGGTACTTTCCTCTAATTACCTCCACTTAGCTGTCCGTGTCGGGGTGCCCAGCTCCCGAATTCCCAGCAGAGGGAGCCAACGTCGCCTCATGTACCTCCCCTCTATTACCATCCCTCGGGGTAGACCTCCTGGGCTACCACACCCCCCAGCCCTGACTGGGAGGCAGGCATACTCAGGGCTAGGTTTGCATCCCTCCTGGATAGGGCGTCGGCATTGCCGTGCTGGGCCCCCGACCTGTGGATGACAGAGAAAATGAATCGCTGTAAGGACAGGAACCAGCTGGTGACACAGTAATTCGTGTCCTTACCTCGTGCCATCCACACGAGGGGGGCATGGTCAGTAATCAGGGTGAACTTCCTCCTGAGGAGGTAATACTTGAGGGTGTCGAGGGCCCACTTCACAGGAGGAGCTTCCTGCTGACATACACATGATGGGGTGCTCCTCACCTTCCTGCTCTTGGGACAAAACAGCGCCTGTTTGGACCAGGAGTTTTTTTGAAAAATCCGGGGTGATGAGTACCAGGTGCGAACATAGCGCATTCTTCAGGACCTGGAACGCCGCCTCTGTGTCCTCCGTCCATCGCACCGCCTGGGGTAGTCGTGCCTTTGTTAAGTCTGTGAGGGGATAAGCTTTTGCGGCAAAGTTAGGTACAAATCTACTGTAGTACCCTGCTAACCCCAGGAATGCCTTCACCTGCCTCTTGGTTCGGGGGACCGGCCATCCCCTAATGGCAGCCATTTTCTTTCCTTGGGGTTTCACATATCCCCTCCCGATCTGATATCCCAGGTACTCCACTTCGGCGTAGACCAGCTTGCAATTGTGAAGGGTTCGCGGTCAGACATGCATCAATTAGCGCATCAACCACGGCCTGTAACTCACAGAGATGTGACTCCCAACTGTCACTGTGCATGATGATGTCATCCAGATAAGCCGTTGCGTACTCACTGTGCACCATGATGTCATCCAGATAAGCCGCTGCGTACTCACTGTGCACGATGATGTCATCCAGATAAGCCGTTGCGTACTCACTGTGCACGATGATGTCATCCAGATACGCCGCTGCGTACTCACTGTGCACAATGATGTCATCCAGATAAGCCACTGCATACTCAATGTGTGGCCACACGACTCAGGTCCACGAGTTGCTGAAATGTTTCTGGTGCCACCGTGAAGCGCGAAAGGCTTCTCCCGGTAGTGGTATAGTCCCCCCGGGGTGGAGAAGGCAGTCTTTTCCCGGTAGTGGTATAGTCCCCCCGGGGTGGAGAAGGCAGTCTTCTCCCGGTAGTGGTATAGTCCCCCCGGGGTGGAGAAGGCAGTCTTCTCCCGGTAGTGGTATAGTCCCCCCGGGGTGGAGAATGCAGTCTTCTCCCGGTAGTGGTATAGTCCCCCCGGGGTGGAGAAGGCAGTCTTCTCCCGGTAGTGGTATAGTCCCCCCGGGGTGGAGAAGGCAGTCTTTTCCCGGTAGTGGTATAGTCCCCCCGGGGTGGAGAAGGCACTCTTCTCCCGGTAGTGGTATAGTCCCCCCGGGGTGGAGAAGGCAGTCTTCTCCCGGTAGTGGTATAGTCCCCCCGGGGTGGAGAAGGCACTCTTCTCCCGGTAGTGGTATAGTCCCCCCGGGGTGGAGAAGGCAGTCTTCTCCCGGTAGGCGGCTGCCAGTGGCACCTGCCAGTACCCCTTTGTCAGGTCCAAGGTGCTGACTTATCTCGCCAGCCCCAAGCGGTCAATCAGCTTGTCCACCCGGGGCATGGGGTAGACATCGAACGTACTGACCTCAATCAGGCCCAGAAAGTCATTACAGAAGCGGACGGTTCCGTCCGGTTTCGGAACCAGTACTATGGGGCTAGACCACTCACTGTGTGACTCCTCCAGTACCCCCATTTGTAACATTGTCGTCACTTCCCGCTGAACCATCACCCTCCGGGCTTCTGGTATCCGGTATGGCATCTACGCACTTTTTCTTCTGGGAGGGTGTAGTTCTGATGTTCCACGAGGTCCGTGCGCCCCGGCACATCGGAGAACACAGCCATATTCCGCTGGACCAACTCTCTGAGCTCTTGTCATTGGGTTGGGCTGAGCTCTTCCTCCATTGCCACTTTGACCGAGGGCGGGCCCTGCTGTGGCCGGGTCCACGTTATGCACAGCGCCTCACGTGCGTGCCATTTCTTCAGTAAATTCACATGGTAAAGCTGGAGGGGTTTTTTCCACCCCGGTTGGCAGACCTTATAGTTGACGTCACCTACCCGCTCAACGATGTCGTAGGGCCCATGTCATGTAGCCAGGAATTTACTCTCCGTGGTAGGGATCAGCACCAAGACGTTCTCACCGGGTTGGAACTCTCGTGGTTGGGCCCCCCAGTTGTATACACACTCCTGGGCACGTTGCGCCTGGGCCATGTGCTCTCTTACCACTGGCCAAATCGCTGTCATCCTCCCCCTCATCTCCTCCACATGTTTTACTACTGTACAGACGACTCCACTTTGACTCTGTACTGACGACTCCACTTTGACTCTGTACAGACGACTCCACTTTGACTTTGTACAGACGACTCCACCTTGACTCTGTACAGACGACTCCACTTTGTCTCTGTACTGACGACTCCACTTTGTCTCTGTACTGACGACTCCACTTTGACTCTGTACTGGCGACTCCACTTTGTCTCTGTACTGGCGACTCCACTTTGACTCTGTACTGACGACTCCACTTTGACTCTGTACTGGCGACTCCACTTTGTCTCTGTACTGGCGACTCCACTTTGACTCTGTACAGACGACTCCACTTTGACTCTGTACAGACGACTCCACTTTGACTTTGTACAGACGACTCCACCTTGACTCTGTACAGACGACTCCACTTTGTCTCTGTACTGACGACTCCACTTTGTCTCTGTACTGACGACTCCACTTTGACTCTGTACTGGCGACTCCACTTTGTCTCTGTACTGGCGACTCCACTTTGTCTCTGTACTGACGACTCCACTTTGACTCTGTACTGGCGACTCCACTTTGTCTCTGTACTGGCGACTCCACTTTGACTCTGTACAGACGACTCCACTTTGACTCTGTACAGAAGACTCCACTTTGACTCTGTACTGACGACTCCACTTTGTCTCTGTACTGACGACTCCACTTTGACTCTGTACTGACGACTCCACTTTGTCTCTGTACTGACGACTCCACTTTGACTCTGTACTGACGACTCCACTTTGTCTCTGTACTGAGGTTTCACCTGTTTGAGGGAATAACGGAGGGAATAACTACACTGTTTGTATTCAACCATATTCCCAGTCACCTTGGCTAAATGCAGTGGTTCACACTTTCAGTTTTGCTCAAATGCTGCCATCTATCCACGGTTTCTGGTTTGGGTAGGTTTTAATAGGGGAACAACATTCCCCATACACTTCCTGATGAACTCAGTCACCATATCCGTGTATATGTCAGTGTTATTCTCAGAGGCTACCTGGAATATATCTCAGTCCACGTGATCAAAACAATCTTGAACCATGGATTCCGATTAGTAAGACCGGCATTGAATAGACCTTAGAACGGGTACTTCCTGTTTGAGCTTCTGCCTATAGGAAGGGAGTAGCAAAATGTTGTCGTGATCTGATTTGCCGAAGGGAGGGCGGGGAAGGGCCTTGTAGGCATCATGAAAGGGGGAGTAGCAGTGATCCAATGTTTTTCCAGAGCGAGTACTTGAGTCAATGTGTTGATAGAACTTTGGTAGCGTTTTTTCCTCAAATTTGTTTTGTTAAAATCCCCAGCTACAATAAATGCAGCAGAATATGTGGTTTTCAGTTTGCATAAAGTCCAGTGTAGTTCCTTGAGGGCCTTCGTGGTATCGGCTTGAGGGGGAATACACATTGCTGTGACTACAACCGAAGATAATTCTCTTGGGAGGTAATTGGTCGGCATTTGATTGTGAGGTATTACAGGTCAGGTGAACAAAAGGACTTGAGTTTCTATATGTTATCACAATCACACTATGAGTAGTTAATCATGAAACATACACCCCCTGCCTTTCTTCCTCCCGGAGAGTTCTTTATTCCTGTCTGGGCGATGAACTGAGAACCCAGCTGGCTGTATATCCCGAGAGAGCCATGATTCCGTGAAACATAGTATGTTACAGTCCCCCTGATGTCTCTCTGGAAGGAGATCCTCGCCCTGAGCTCGTCTACATGGCTCACATTGGAAGAGAGATTGACATCATCATTACTTGTTTCATAAGAGGTGTTGACAAGCTGAAGCTGTCTATTTAAAATACTAGCACACAGCTCGGACACCCATGCATACTCCACAAGACATGCCACCAGAGGTCTCTTCACAGTCCCATGTCCAGAACAGACTATGGGAGGAGCACAGTACTACATAGAGCCATGACTAGATGGAACTCTATTCCACATTAAGTAACTCATGCAAGCAGTAAAATTAGATTTAGAAATGTAAAATACACCTTGGAACAGCGAGGACTGTGAAGTAACACAAACATATGTACACACACACGTACACATGGATTATGTGTTGTAGATATATGGTAGGGGAGTAGGGTGCCCTCAGGCACACACTTACTGTGTTGTGAATTCTGTAATGATGTCACACCCTGACCTTAGAGAGCCTTTTTATGTCTCTATTTGGTTTGGTCAGGGTGTGATTTGGGTGGGCATTCTAGTTTTTCTATTTCTTTGTTGGCCGGGTATGGTTCCCAATCAGAGGCAGCTGGCTATCGTTGTCTCTGATTGGGGATCATACTTAGGCAGCCCTTTACCTCCTTCTGTGTGGGATCTTGTTCTTTGTTTGTGTACAGGTAGTTTGCGCAATGAAGCTGTTCGGTCATTGTATTCTTTATTGTTTTGTCTTTTCTAAAGTTTCACTTCGTTAATAAATTATGTGGAACTCAAAGTACGCTGCACCTTGGTCTCATCCTTTATCCGACGACACCCCTTACAAATGAATTTATTTTAATGTTCTTAAAATTGTATAACTTCCTTTATTCTGCCAGACCCCAGGAAGAGTATCCATAATAAATACAAATAACTTTAGCGAGTAATATAATCTGATAAGGTGGATGGTGTGTACGCCTCCTCCGAATAACAATTCAGTTATTCCTCCAATTCAAATCCTCCAATTCAGTTATTCCTCCAACTCAATTATTCCTCCAATTCAGTTATTCCTCCAATTCAAATCCTCCAATGCAGTTATTCCTCCAATTCAGTTATTCCTCCAATTCAGTTATTCCAATTCAGTTATTCCTCCAATTCAATTGCTCCAATTCAGTTATTCCTCCAACTCAATTCCTCCAATTCAGTTATTCAATTCAGTTATTCCTCCAATTCAATTCCTCCAATTCAGTTCCTCCAATCCAGCAAAGTCGTCTTCCTGGTTGTAATGCTGGTTACCGCCGCTCTGATATCCACGTTATTTACGGTTGTATTTAATAACACAAAAAGTTATATGTCTTTCAGCACAATCTTTCTTAATTTTGAATGAATATTCATGTACTAAATCACAATTAAATCATTTGAAATTGAAGTACAGTTTTAATGAGTGTGTTTAAGTTTAATGATAGTGAACACATAGTATAGTAGTATAATTTAAAGACTGAAAAATAATGAATATAAAGTACACTCTAATAAGTGTATTGAAGTGTGATGATAGCATATTTAGAGTATACTAAAAGACTGAAAAAAACTAAGTGTGTTAAAGTAAATTATATTATATTTATAGTATACTTATAATATAAAAGAACATTACATCTCGTATTTGAAGTACATTATTTATATTTTTAGTATATAAGTATACTTTAGTATACTGTTTTTTTGCTTGGGCCTAAACACCAGAGTCAACGCCTGGATACACAGAACCCTTAACCACCAATCAGAGTCAACGCCTGGATATACAGAACCCTTAACCACCAATCAGAGTCAACGCCTGGATACACAGAACCCTTAACCACCAATCAGAGTCAACGCCTGGATACACAGAACCCTTAACCACCAATCAGAGTCAACGCCTGGATACACAGAACCCTTAACCACCAATCAGAGTCAACGCCTGGATACACAGAACCTTTAACCACCAATCAGAGTCAACGCCTGGATACACAGAACCCTTAACCACCAATCAGAGTCAACGCCTGGATACACAGAACCCTTAACCAGCAATCAGAGTCAACGCCTGGATACACAGAACCCTTAACCACCAATCAGAGTCAACGCCTGGATACACAGAACCCTTAACCAGCAATCAGAGTCAACGCCTGGATACACAGAACCCTTAACCACCAATCAGAGTCAACGCCTGGATACACAGAACCCTTAACCACCAATCAGAGTCAACGCCTGGATACACAGAACCCTTAACCACCAATCAGAGTCAACGCCTGGATACACAGAACCCTTAACCACCAATCAGAGTCAACGCCAGGATACACAGAACCCTTAACCAGCAATCAGAGTCAACGCCTGGATACACAGAACCCTTAACCACCAATCAGAGTCAACGCCTGGATACACAGAACCCTTAACCACCAATCAGAGTCAACGCCTGGATACACAGAACCCTTAACCACCAATCAGAGTCAACGCCAGGATACACAGAACCCTTAACCACCAATCAGAGTCAACGCCAGGATACACAGAACCCTTAACCACCAATCAGAGTCAACGCCTGGATACACAGAACCCTTAACCACCAATCAGAGTCAACGCCTGGATACACAGAACCCTTAACAACCAATCAGAGTCAACGCCAGGATACATAGGCACACACGCACACACCACACACACACACACACACACATATGGACACACGTCGTGTCTATCAGTCCTGTCATCTCTGTTTTCTCATATTAACGGTGGTTCACTCTGAGACAGGATATGAGGATTAGGCATTGCCTTACTACGCTACAGCTACACACTGCTAAATGGCTCCCATGTGTTCCCTCATAGAGAACGGCTAATAAACGTTAGCCGCTTGCGCGCCTAGCATCCCCAGAATAATAGCAGTGGATAGATGAGTCCCACTGATAACAACTAGCGCTAAGGGCTAATGGGGCTGGCTTATTCTATTAGGCTGGGATAAGATGCACTGGGAGAGAGAAAGAGAGTGGAAGAAAGGGGAGAGTGGGGAAGAAAGGGGAGAGTATCAGGCAGAGGAGGCTGCTGAGGGGAGGATGGCTCAGAATAATGGCTGAAATGTAGTAAATGGAATGGCATCAACCATATGAAAACCATGTGTTTGATGTGTTCGATAGTATTCCATTTATTCTGTTCCAGCCATTAGTCCAATTAAGATGCCACCGGCCGCCTGTGGTGTCAGGAGAATAGTAGAAGGCTTCTGATACCACGAGAGCATACACAGTCAAAAACACACACAAACACACACTTTGAGTTAATACTTGATTGGAGAGACTGTACTGGTGAATATAGCTCCTGTTCATACTGATAGATTATTCTTCAGATCACACTAGCAGGGAAAGGGAGGATACTGCAGAGGAATAGGAGAAGGGAGGAGAGAGAAGATGGCGAGAAGGAGGAGAGAAGGAGGAAAAGAGAAAGATGGAGGGAGAGGGAGAGAACGATGGAGGGAGAGAGGAGAGAAAGAGAAAGATATAGGGAGAGAAAGATTGCGGGAGAGGGAAGGGGAGAGAGAGAAAGGTGTCGGGAGAGAAAGGGAGAGAGAGAACTGGATGAGATGGAGAGAAGGTGAGAGACAGAGAGAAGGGGGGAGAGAGCGAAAGGTGGTGGGAGAGAGAAGGAGAGAGAGAGAAAGATGGATGGAGAGAGAAGGGGTGAGAGAGAAAGCTGGAGGGAGAGAGAAGGGGTGAGAGAGAGAAGGGGAGAGAGAAAGAGAAGGGGAGAGAGAGAAAGATGGAGGGAGAGAGAGAAAGGTGGAGAGAGAGAAGGGGGAGAGAGAGAAAGATGGAGGGGGAGAGAGAAAGATGGAGAAAGAGAAGGGGAGAGAGAGAAAGATGGAGGGAGAGAGAAGGGGAGAGAGAGAAAGGTGGAGAGATAGAAGGGGAGAGAGAGAAAGATGGAGAGAGAGAAAGGTGGAGAGAGAAAGAAGGGGAGAGAGAGAAAGGTGGAGAGAGAAGGAGAGAGAGAGAAAGGTGGAGGGAGAGAGAATGGGAGAGAAAAAGATGGAGGGATAGAGAGCAATGTGGAGAGCGAGAGAAGGGGAGAGACAGAAAGGTGAAGAGAGAGAGAAGGGGAGAGAGAGAAAGATGGAGGGAGAGAGAAGGGGAGAGAGAGAAAGGTGGAGAGAGAGAGAAGGAGAGAGAGAGAAATGTGGAGAGAGAGAATGGGAGAGAGAGAAAGATGGAGGGAGAGAGAGAAAGGTTGAGGGAGAGAGAAAGGGAGAGATAGAAATGTGGAGAGAGAGAGAATGAGAGAGAGAAAGGTGGAGAGAGAGAGAAAGGGAGAGAGAGAAAGGTGGAGAGAGAGAAGGGAGAGAGAAAGATGGAGGGAGAGAAAGTGTAGAGAGAGAAAAATGGAGGGAGAGAGAAGGGGAGAGAGAAAGATGGAGGGAGAGAAAGTGTAGAGAGAAAGATGGAGGGAGAGAGAATGGGAGAGAAAAAGATTGAGGGAGAGAGAGAAAGGTGGAGAGAGAAGGGGAGAGAGAGAAAGGTGGAGAGAGAGAGAAGGAGAGAGCGAGAGAAGGGAAGAGAGAGAAAGATGGAGAGAGAGAGAAGGGGAGGGAGAGAAAGTGTAGAGAGAGAAAGATGGAGGGAGAGAGAAGGGGAGAGAGAAAGGTGGAGGGAAAGAGAGAAAGGTTGAGGGAGAGAGGGGAGAGAGAAAAAGGTGGAGAGAGAGAGAAGGAGAGAGAGAGAAAGGTGGAGTAAGAGAAAAGGGGAGAGAGAGAAAGGTGGAGAGAGAGAAAGGGAGAGAGAGAGAACTGGATGAGATGGAGAGAAGGTGAGAGACAGAGAGAAGGGGGGAGAGAGCGAAAGGTGGTGGGAGAGAGAAGGAGAGAGAGAGAAAGATGGATGGAGAGAGAAGGGGTGAGAGAGAAAGCTGGAGGGAGAGAGAAGGGGTGAGAGAGAGAAGGGGAGAGAGAAAGAGAAGGGGAGAGAGAGAAAGATGGAGGGAGAGAGAGAAAGGTGGAGAGAGAGAAGGGGGAGAGAGAGAAAGATGGAGGGGGAGAGAGAAAGATGGAGAAAGAGAAGGGGAGAGAGAGAAAGATGGAGGGAGAGAGAAGGGGAGAGAGAGAAAGGTGGAGAGAGAGAAGGGGAGAGAGAGAAAGATGGAGAGAGAGAGAAAGGTGGAGAGAGAAAGAAGGGGAGAGAGAGAAAGGTGGAGAGAGAGAGAAGGAGAGAGAGAGAAAGGTGGAGGGAGAGAGAATGGGAGAGAGAAAGATGGAGGGATAGAGAGCAATGTGGAGAGCGAGAGAAGGGGAGAGACAGAAAGGTGAAGAGAGAGAGAAGGGGAGAGAGAGAAAGATGGAGGGAGAGAGAAGGGGAGAGAGAGAAAGGTGGAGAGAGAGAGAAGGAGAGAGAGAGAAATGTGGAGAGAGAGAATGGGAGAGAGAAAGATGGAGGGAGAGAGAGAAAGGTTGAGGGAGAGAGAAAGGGAGAGATAGAAATGTGGAGAGAGAGAGAATGAGAGAGAGAGAAAGGTGGAGAGAGAGAGAAAGGGAGAGAGAGAAAGGTGGAGAGAGAGAAGGGGAGAGAGAAAGATGGAGGGAGAGAAAGTGTAGAGAGAGAAAAATGGAGGGAGAGAGAAGGGGAGAGAGAAAGATGGAGGGAGAGAAAGTGTAGAGAGAAAGATGGAGGGAGAGAGAATGGGAGAGAAAAAGATTGAGGGAGAGAGAGAAAGGTGGAGAGAGAAGGGGAGAGAGAGAAAGGTGGAGAGAGAAAGAAGGAGAGAGCGAGAGAAGGGAAGAGAGAGAAAGATGGAGAGAGAGAGAAGGGGAGTGAGAGAAAGTGTAGAGAGAGAAAGATGGAGGGAGAGAGAAGGGGAGAGAGAAAGGTGGAGGGAAAGAGAGAAAGGTTGAGGGAGAGAGGGGAGAGAGAAAAAGGTGGAGAGAGAGAGAAGGAGAGAGAGAGAAAGGTGGAGTAAGAGAAAAAGGGAGAGAGAGAAAGGTGGAGAGAGAAGGGGAGAGAGAAAGATGGAGGGAGAGAAAGTGTAGAGAGAGAAAAATGGAGGGAGAGAGAAGGGGAGAGAGAAAGATGGAGGGAGAGAAAGTGTAGAGAGAAAGATGGAGGGAGAGAGAAGGGGAGAGAGAAAGATTGAGGGAGAGAGAGAAAGGTGGAGAGAGAGAAGGGGAGAGAGAGAAAGGTGGAGAGAGAAAGAAGGAGAGAGAGAGAGAAGGGAAGAGAGAGAAAGATGGAGAGAGAGAGAAGGGGAGGGAGAGAAAGTGTAAAGAGAGAAAGATGGAGATAGAGAGGGGAGAGAGAAAGATGGAGGGAGAGAGAGAAAGGTGGAAGGAGAGAGAAGGGGAGAGAGAGAAACGTGGAGAGAGAGAAAGGTGGAGAGAGAGAAAGGTGGAGGGAGACAGAAGGGGAGAGAGAGAAAGATGGAGGGAGAGAGAAGGGGAGAGAGAGAGAAAGGTGGTGGGAGAGAGAGAAAGGTGGAGAGAGAGAAAGGTGGAGGGAGAGAGAAAGATGGAGTGAGAGAAGGGGAGAGAGAGGAAGATGGAGGGAGATAGAAAGGGGGAGAGAAAGATCAAGAGAGAGAGAGAAGGGGAGAGAGTGAAAGATTTAGAGAAAGAGAAGTGGAGAGAGAGATAGGGAGAGAGAAAAAGATGGAGAGAGAGAGAGAAGGGGAGAGAGAGAAAGTGAGAGAGAGAAAGATGGAGGGAGAGAGAAGGAGAGAGAGAGAAATATGGAGGGAGAGAGAAGGGGAGGGAGAGAGAAAGGTGGATGGAGAGAGAAGGGGAGATAGAGAAAGATGGAGGGAGAGAGAAGGGGAGAGAGAAAGATGGAGGGAGAGACAAAGGTGGAGGGAGAGAGAAGGGGAAATAGAGGAAGATGGAGGGAGAGAGAAGGGGAGAGAGAAAGATGGAGGGAGAGAGAAGGGGAGAGAGAGAAAAGTGGAGAGAGAGAAAGGTGGAGAGAGAGAAAGGTGGAGAGAGAGAGACGGGGGAGAGAGAAATATGGAGGGAGAAAGAAGGGGAGAGAGAGAGATATAGGGAGAGAGAAGGGGAGAGATAGAAAGGTGGAGGGAGAGAGAATGGGAGAGAGAAAGGTTGAGAGAGAGAAAGGTGGAGATAGAGAGAGAAGGGGGAAGAGAGAAAAGTGGAAAGAGAGAGAAGGGGAGAGAGAGAAAGGTGGAGGGAGAGATACGGGGAGAGAGAGAAAGATGGAGAGAGAGAAAGGTGGAGGGAGACAGAAGGGGAGAGAGAGAAAGCTGGAGGGAGAGAGAAGGAGAGAGAGAGAAAGGTGGAGGGAGAGATACGGGGAGAGAGAGAAAGATGGAGAGAGAGAAAGGTGGAGGGAGACAGAAGGGGAGAGAGAGAAAGATGGAGGGAGAGAGAAGGGGATAGAGGGGATAGAGAGAGAAAGGTGGTGGGAGAGAGAGAAAGTTGGAGAGAGAGAAAGGTGGAGGGAGAGAGAGAAAGATGGAGTGAGAGAAGGGGAGAGAGAGAAAGATGGAGGGAGAGAGAAGGGGAGAGAAAAAGGTGGAGGGAGAGAGAAAAAGGTGGAGGGAGAGAGAAAAAGATGGAGGAAGAGAGAAGGAGAGAGAGAAAGATGGAGGGAGAAAGAAAAAGGTGGAGGGGGAGAGAAAAAGATGGAGGAAGAGAGAAGGAGAGAGAGAAAGATGGAGGGAGAGAGAAGTCGTTTTCTTTCGGTGAATCTTGACACTGCCGCATTCTCTGAACACATGGAGTGAATTATGTAGTCTGGTCCTACACACCGTTTTCACCACAGAAACAGATACACACCAGGTATGCACACACACACACCCCTACACACACCAGGTATGCACACACACACCCCTACACACACCAGGTATGCACACACACACCCCTACACACACCAGGTATGCACACACACACACCCCTACACACACCAGGTATGCACACACACACACCCCTACACACACCAGGTATGCACACACACACACCCCTACACACACCAGGTATGCACACACACACACCCCAACACACACCAGGTATGCACACACACACACCCCTACACACACCAGGTATGCACACACACACCCCTACACACACCAGGTATGCACACACACACACCCTTACACACACCAGGTATGCACACACACACACCCCTACACACACCAGGTATGCACACACACACACCCCTACACACACCAGGTATGCACACACACACACACCCCTACATACACCAGGTATGCACACACACACACACCCCTACATACACCAGGTATGCACACACACACACCCCTACACACACCAGGTATGCACACACACACACCCCTACACACACCAGGTATGCACACACACACACCCCTACACACACCAGGTATGCACACACACACACCCCTACAAACACCAGGTATGCACACACACCAGGTATGCACACAATCCCGTTATAAAGCCAAGGTCTTTTTTTGGACGATGGGGTGCTCTGATATAAAAGAGTAACAAGATATTTTTTTGTCTCTTGGGGGCTCTGATATAAAAGAGTAACAAGGTATCTTTTTGTCTCTTGGGGGCTCTGATATAAGTGAATAACAAGGTATTTTTTTTCTCTTGGGGGCTCTGATATAAAAGAGTAACACGGTATTTTTTTGACTCTTGGGGGCTCTGATATAAAAGAGTAACACGGTATTTTTTTGTCTCTTGGGGGCTCTGATATAAAAGAGTAACATTCTTCACTTAATGCTTTTTCAGCTAAAAATACAAAATCTTCATGACTGGGCTGTGCACCTTTCTAATTAACCAACCCCACACACCAGGGTGGAGTACCACGGTAAAACTTTACTGGCCTGCATGTGTGTGATTAGAAAAGAGAGAGAGGGGATAGATCGAGAGAGAGAGAAGAGAGAGAGAGAGACACTGAGAGGGGAAAGGAAGAGAGAGACAGAGAGGAGAGAGAGAGAGAGAGAGAGAGAGAGAGAGGAGAGAGAGAGAGAAAGGAAAGAGAGAGAGACAGAGAGAGGAAAGGGAGAGAGAGAGAGAGAGGAAAGAGAGAGAGGAGAGAGAGAGCAAGAGAAAGGAAAGAGAGAGAGAGGAAAGAGAGAGAGAGAGAGAGGATAGAGAGACACAGAGAGAGAGAGAGAGAGAGCAAGAGAAAGGAAAGAGAGAGAGAGAGAGAGAGAGAGAGAGAGAGAGAGAGAGAGAGAGAGAGAGAGAGAGAGAGAGGGAGAGTAGTGGGGGAGAAACTTGTCCATCTCTGGTTTTTCTCACTCCTGTCGTTTTTATCACCTCAGAGCCCTACTTTAGTCTGGTCGGCTGGTGAACGCAGTTAGGATTAATACCACGAAGTAACACACATATAGCAGGCTCAGTAGATATACTGTACATCAACCGCAGTCGCTACATAGCTGCAGAACAGTAAACCTTCATGTCAACTCCATCAATTTAGGACCACTAAAATCAGAAGGGGCTGTAAAGAAACTTCATTACAGACAACCACTACAAAACAAGCACAGACACACATTTCTACGCACACATGCACACACATGCACACCCACGTGCACACACACACATGCACACACACGGTTATAGTCCTCTGAAAGTCATGAGGGACAATAAAAAGAGTTGCTTGTATTTCAGTACATTCCCCTCAGTCAGAGCTGGACAATCATGTGGGAATTATGGTCACAACCACAACGTACAGTAGGTGATGTGCTTATGAATCTCAATTCTCGCTAGCTTGTGATTTGGCACCATGCACCTCAATGTCCCTGATTTGTGTTAGTTACACAGATACCTCAGGGGCAGATAACCCAGGGGCAGATAACCCAGGGGCAGATATCCCAGGGGCAGATAACCCAGGGGCAGATAACCCAGGGGCAGATAACCCAGATAAATTATGAAAAGAGGAGGGTGATGAAGAAGGGAGGATGATGAAGAGAGGAGGATGATGAAGAGAGGAGGGTGATGAAGAGAGGAGGGTGATGAAGAGAGGAGAGTGATGAAGAAGGGAGGGTGATGAAGAGAGGAGGGTGTTGAAGAGAGGAGGGTGATGAAGAGAGGAGGGTGATGAAGAGAGGAGGATGATGAAGGGATGAGGGTGATGAAGAGAGGAGGGTGATGAAGAGAGGAGGGTGATGAAGAGAGGAGGGTGATGAAGAAGGGAGGGTGATGAAGAGAGGAGGTTGATGAAGAGAGGAGGGTGATGAAGAGAGGAGGGTGATGAAGAGAGGAGGGTGATGAAGAAAGGAGGGTGATGAAGAAGGGAGGGTGATGAAGAGAGGAGGGTGTTGAAGAGAGGAGGATGATGAAGGGATGAGGGTGATAAAGGGAGGAGGGTGATGCTGGAGAAGTTGAAATGAAGAACATCGCAGTCACTCACCTCTCATGATTGGAGCTTCAGTTCCCATGGCGACGGTCATGCCCAGATGCCCTCCTCATCGTCCTGTTGGAGAGAATAAATCAATCAGTCAAATGCAATTTGCATAACATTTTCTTCGTGTATTGTGTATTTTCTGGAGAACTCAACTAAATCCAGATCTGAATACCAAAGGTCAGGCCTTCCTATACTTAGTTGTACCGTGTCTCCCTGCAAGTCTCACAGACAGTTATAATCAAAGCTAGCATGTTTAGCTTGTTCACCCAGGCTGTAGCTATGTTCTACTGTATGATATCAATGGACTTTTTCCCTCTTTGTGATGTAGTCAGGAGGCAGTAATGAATCTTACAGAGGTTTCCTCAGGCCTGAGTCTAGCCAGACAGAGCCCTGGGAACAGTGAGGCTAACACACACAGACAAACACCATGACGTCTTTGCAGACAGGCAGGCCAGCAGCAGAGTACTGTAGTAGAGCTGGTTCACTGAGCCATGCTCACTTGATGAGAGAACTTCTCCAGTACCTGAAGACTTGTGTTGGCTCCCAGAGCTATAGCCTAGAATTTAGCTCAGTGGGCTAATTAAGGTCTTGAGGCATGCAGGCACACCTTTAGACACACCTGCCTTAACTGCATTACCTGTCAGGAGTTATGACTGTTCCTCTCTCAATCACAATGGCTTTGCTAGGCCCTGGCTAGGCTACGGCTAAAGCTAGGCTAAGGCTAGGGATATGCTAGACTATGCTATGCTAAATACTAATAGCTTCAGCTACAGTCTGCGTCCACATGCTAAGGTCAATCAGTTAGAAGCATCTATCCCCAGTGAGTGCCTGTGACAGGCGGGGTAAACACAGCCAAGCTCTTTCGCCAACGTAGCCAGTCTAAACACACACACACACGCAACCACACACACGCACCCACACACACACCCACCCAGTCAGGGCTAAATACCATGTGCTACTTCTTACAGAGCAGGCAGCCTGTCGAGGGGGAGAATACGGAACAACAACCAGAGAGAGGCCTTGTAATTCTAACTCTGATAAACACTTTATGGCTGTTCTCTATTTCCTTACAGAGGCACGGTGCCAAGTCCCTGGCAGCGCTATAGCTGTGGCTAAATCAGAACAACATGGACACAACATGCCTGTCAAACTGAAGTGAGGTCAAAACAGGTGGTGGATGCCAACTTGGATGGCCTGATAAGATACATAAAGGTGTCTGTTATCTACATGAATAATGATGCAATAATGTGACGCAAGAGCTGAGATATGGTTTGGTCATGGAAAAAAAGGTGTGTTTGTGTTTATAATGGCTTTGAGAGTATCTCTCCATCTGACAGCCTTGGAAAGCATTGTGTCTCTGGGGTGTTTGACCAGACCCTCTTCATCATCAATCACACACACAAATGCATACAAACGCACACAAGCCCTATGGTGACTTCTGCGGAACGTCCACTATAGGTCAAAGGTCAGACATGAGGAAAATTGATTGGGATGACCTCTGTCAAAGCAGCCGGGAACGAGCTCACCTCTGGACTGAGCGCTACACAGCACCGCTAGCCATGGTCAGATACCCAGCTATGAGGGGAGGAGAATAGAAAAACAGAAGGGATGGAGGAAAGTTGGAGCAGAGGATGGGAGAGGAGGAGGAGGAGGAATAAGGGAGCAGAGGGGTAAGGAAGAAGAAGTTGGGGAGTAGGAAACGTGGGGTGGAGGAGAGGAGAGGAGAAGTAGAAGAGGAGAGACAAGGGAAGAAGGAGAGGCGAAGTGGGTGATGGGAGGAATAGGTAGTGAGGAAAAATAAATAGTGTAATTAATCACGTTCAGATAAAAGATAGAGATAAAAGGCAGAGTGGGGAACTGTGTTTGGAGGAAAAACAGTTTCATCTCAGGGACCCTAATCTGACCTCTCACACACACATACACACCCTATGGTGACCTCTGCGGAACTTCCACTATAGGTCAAAGGTCAGACATGAGGAAAATTGATTGGGATGACCTCTGTCAATGCAGCCGGGAATGAGTGTGTTTGCGGTTTCTGATGAGAGTGTGTGTGTTGGACACGAGAGAGAGAAATAAAGAGAGAGAGACAGAGGGAGAGAGAGAGATATATATATAGAGAGAGAGCGAGAGAGAGGGAGGCAGAGGGGGAGGGAGAGAGAGAGAGAGGGGAGAGAAAGAGGGGGAGTGAGAGAGAGAGAGAGAGACAGTTGGAGAGGCAGAGGGGGAGTGAGAGAGTGAGAGAGAGAGAGAGAGAGAGAGAGAGAGAGAGAGAGAGAGAGAGATGGGGGTGGGGGAGCGAGAGAGAGAGAGAGGGGGGAGCAAGAGAGAGAGAGAGAGAGAGAGAGAGAGAGAGAGAGAGAGAGAGAGAGAGAGAGAGAGAGAGAGAGAGAGGGTGGGGGGGGGAGCGAGAGAGAGAGAGAGAGAGAGAGGGGGGGAGAGAGAGAGAAAGAGAGAGAGAGAGAGAGAGAGGGGGAGCGAGAGAGAGAGAGAGAGAGGAGAGAGAGAGAGAGAGAGAGAGAGAGAGAGAGAGAGGACAATAGTCTGCTATTTATACAGCTTGTCTTTCACCCTAAAGACAGTTGGAACATTTTCCAGCCTATAGCTTTACGTTCAGCTTTCCATTTCACTTTGCACACAGTGTGCTATCCCTTTTACACATGTAAAGGTTTCATTTTAAGGGGGCATTTCCAGCCATTGGGCCCAGATTTATGAGTTATTTTGTTATTCTCTGCATGCTTAACAAGATTTCCGAGCAGTCGTATTCATAGTTTCACTGCTGGCCTTTTTCTTTCTGACTTAAGAGTCTGAGAAGTTGCTTGTAGCAAGCTACCGCGTTATGCTGCATGTCAGGTCTATAAACAATGTCTCGATTAAATAGTGCAGGAGGCCATATTGAGTGAGAGATATTTATATTAGAAGTGGTGTGTGTGTAATAGTGGGGATATCCCATTGTGTGTTAGCTTGGGTCATGTTTAAACAGCATGCTTGAAACATGCAATGGTGCTTGTCTGAGGGAACAGGCGTGTGATTCTAGCACCTCTACTCCTATTTGGAAGTCCCCTTGACACACACACACACAGACACAAGCACACACACACACACACACACACACACACACACACACACACACACACACACACACACACACACACACACACACACACACAAGCACACAAAGGAGTGTCTTGCGGAGTTTCCCCAATCACACATGAATTAGAGAACTATAAGAACATTATTAAACAACTAGAAGAGGTCAGTAGCAGGTGGTAATGGGATAAGATGATTATCTATAGTGCATGTGTTCTATAGTATAAGCATTCCAATAGACTAAAGTGGCTTCCTCTCCACTCTTACCTATCCTCCCTCCCTTCTCCCTAACCTCTACTCGTCTCCTTTAGCGGTTTTAAAACCGAGGATAGGTGAAAGCCAAATATATTGTACATTAGTGCAGGTGAAGGAGATGAAAGGAGGAGAAGAGGCCAGTTTTACTGCTCTATTGTTGAGTGTGGTGGTTGGTTAGGGGAACTGTCCGTGTTGAGCATAACCTTGGCAGCACTTTATTATATAGCTAGAGGACTCCTGATATTTCCTGGAGTCTTTTCGCTAACTAGGACCATCTACTTTAAGTGCTGTCTGTCTTCCCAGTGTCCTACTTGGTGTGTGAACTGCTGACTGCTCATAACTTACCGCTGATTGTTGACACATCAACCAGGATC
This sequence comes from Oncorhynchus masou masou, assembly GCF_036934945.1. Lineage (NCBI taxonomy): Eukaryota > Metazoa > Chordata > Actinopteri > Salmoniformes > Salmonidae > Oncorhynchus > Oncorhynchus masou. The sequence continues at coordinate 12,654,863 of NC_088244.1, read as the reverse complement.
AAGGGGCAGGGCAATTTGGGACTGTTGTTGTACCGGAATGTGTGCTCTTCATCTTTGCAATTAGTATTATCAATTAGTATTATCAATTAGTATTATCAATTAGTATTATCAATTAGTATTAGTACTTCAGTCTCGTCTTCTCAGCTGCAGTCGTGTCAGCGGGGGTCGTGTCAGCGGGGGTCGTGTCAGCGGGGGTCGTGTCAGCGGCGGTCGTGTCAGCGGGGGTCGTGTCAGCGGGGGTCGTGTCAGCGGCGGTCGTGTCAGCGGGGATCGTGTCAGCGGCGGTCGTGTCAGCGGGGATCGTGTCAGCGGCGGTCGTGTCAGCGGGGGTCGTGTCAGCGGGGGTCGTGTCAGCGGGGGTCGTGTCAGCGGGGGTCGTGTCAGCGGGGGTCGTATCAGCGGGGGTCGTGTCAGCGGCGGTCTCGTGGCAAAGCTAAGACAGTTCTGCCGAGTTTTTGTGCAGTTAATCAAGGAAGGAAAGTGAGGAAGGCTCCACACCACTCTGTCACTTGAGTATCTTACCTAGTTATTTTCAGATGATCTCATTTAGCTGTTTTGTAGATTTGGCATATGTATGTGTGTTTTCTATACCTGTTCACTCCTCTCCATGTAGGCTTTGCAGACGCTACCCACCCCTTGGATGCAATCCTTCTAATTTAGTGTACAACCCATGTGAATTCATGGTCTCTGGCAGCATGTGGAATGGCTGAACAGCCTATTGCTGCCCTTCAGTCCCAGCACTGACAGAGACATGGGATCCGCACAGAGAACACTGCTACTCCAGTTGCTCTCTCTTCATCTGACTATGTTTTCTCTCATAGTCCGAGAGCATCTGGTCGTGGCGATGGTGGAACAGGGCTACTCATTTCTCCTAAGTGGAGATTCTTCTCTTTTCTCCCTCTCTCATCTGTCCATCGCCTCATTTGAGTTCCATGCTGTCACTGTCACTTCTTCACTCCATCTTAACATTGTTGTCATCTATCAACCATTAGGTGCCCTTAGAGAGTTCCTCAATGACCTTGACACCTTGATAAGCCCATTTCCTGACAATGGCTCACCGCTCTTCGTCCCGATGTCTGCCTTCGATTCATTTCTTTCCAACTCTCTCTTTCCCCTCTTTGACCTCACCCTTTCCCAGTCCCCTCCCACTCACAAGGCGGGCAATACGCTTGACCTCATCTTTACTAGAGGCTGTTTGCCTACTAATCACACTGCAACCCCCCTCCATGTCTCTGATCACTACTTTGTTTACTTTTCTGTCTCTCTTTCCTTCAACCCTAGCCACTCAGCCCCTACCCAGATAGAGTGTGACGGCACATGACTTCGCCTTCTCTCTCCCACTACTCTCTACTCTTTTAAATCCTTCTTCTTCCTGTCTCCTGATTCTGCCTCTTCGACCCTACTCTCCTCCCTTTCCGCATCCTATGACTCGCTATGTCCCCTTTCCTCCTGGCCGGCTGGGCCCTCCCGCTCTGTGGCTGAGTGACTCATTGTGAACTTACAGATCAGGGCTGCATGCAGCTGAGCGAGGAAAACTAAACTTCAGGAGGACCTATCATTCTTTCACTCACTCTACCTTCTATTCATCTGTACCTGCTTCTAAAACCACTTTCTATCACTCAAAATTTCAAGCCTCTGCCTCTAGCCCTAGGAAATGTCCTTCCTTTATCCTCCACCCCCCCCACCCCCCTTGAGTTGCTCCCCTCCTCAAGAAACCAACTCTTAACTGCTCTGATGTCAAAAACGACTAACCAGTATCCCTTCTTTCTTTCTTTCTTTCTTTCTTTCTTTCTTTCTTTCTTTCTTTCTTTCTTTCTTTCTTTCCAAAACACTTAAGTGTGCGGTGTCTGATCAACTCTCTCTCAAAACGATCTTCTTGACCCTAATCGAGACGGCTCTTCTCTGTGTCATGGAGGGTCTCCACACTGCTATAGCTGACTCTCTCTCCTCTGTGTCATGGAGGGTCTCCACACTGCTAAAGCTGACTCTCTCTCTCCTCTGTGTCATGGAGGGTCTCCACACTGCTAAAGCTGACTCTCTCTCTCCTCTGTGTCATGGAGGGTCTCCACACTGCTAAAACTGACTCTCTCTCTCCTCTGTGTCATGGAGGGTCTCCACACTGCTAAAGCTGACTCTCTCTCTCCTCTGTGTCATGGAGGGTCTCCACACTGCTAAAGCTGACTCTCTCTCTCCTCTGTGTCATGGAGGGTCTCCACACTGCTAAAGCTGACTCTCTCTCTCCTCTGTGTCATGGAGGGTCTCCACACTGCTAAAGCTGACTCTCTCTCCTCTGTGACATGGAGGGTCTCCTCTCTGCCAAAGCTGACTCTCTCTCCTCTGTTCTCATCCTACTAGATCTATCCCCTGCCTTTGACCCCGTGAACCATCAGATCCTCCTCTCCACCCTCTCAGGAATGGGCGTCTCAGTCTCTCCACACTATTGGATTGCATTCTACCTGGCAGGTCGCTCCTACCAGGTGACGTGGAGAGGACCTGTTTCTGCACCATGTACTCTCACTACCGGTGTCCCTCAGGGCTCGGTTCTAAACTCTTCTAAGTCACTCGGCTACGTCATATCCTTACATGGTCTCTCCTATCATTGCTATGAGGATGACACTCAATTACTTTTCTCCTCCCCCCTTTCTGACACCCAGGTGGCGACACAGATTTATGCGTGCCTGCCAGATATCTCAGTTTGGATGTTGGCCCACCACCCCAAGCTCAACCTCGACAAGATGGTGCTGCTCTTCCTCCCAAGGAAGGCCTGCCTGCTCAAAGACCTATACATCACGGTTGACAACTCCATGGTGTCCCCCTCCCAGAGTACAAAGAACCTTGGCGTAACCCTGGAAAACGCCCTGTCGTTCTCTGCAAACATCAAAGCAGTGATTAGTTTCCATAGAATACGACCCTACCTCACGGAGGAAAAGGTGCAGGTTCTAATACAGGCACTTGTCATCTCCCATCTGGACTACTGCAACTGTTGGTTGGGCTCCCTGCTTGTGCCATGCAACCCCTGCAAGTTATCCAGAACGCTGCATCCCGACTGGTGTTAAACCTTCCCATGTAGAATGTACACCTTAAATGATTTCTTAGTACATATAATGCCAGAGACACTCTTATCAATGGGAGACTATTCAGACAGCACACCTGATAGCCCCCAAGCTGCTTCTGTCAGACACACACATATATACACACACATTCACAGATACACACACACATACAGTATATAAACACGCATTCACAACAGACACACACACACACACACACACACACATACACACATACACACATACACACACACACAACACACACACACACACACACACACACACACACACACACACACACACACACACATACACACATATATTACAACACACACAGTCTTGTATAACTAACCTTGTGGGGACATACAATTCAGTCCCATTCAAAATCCTATTTTTCCTAACCCTGAACCAAGCTCCTGACCCTACCTCCTAACCCTAACAAAAATACAAAAAAACAGACATTGAATATCCCTTTGAGCATGGTGAAGTTATTAATGACACTTTGGATGGTGTATCAATACACCCAGTCACTACAAAGATACAGGTGTCCTTCCTAACTCAGTTCCTGGGGAGGAAGGTCCATGGTCCAGGCAAATGCAACTTTAAAACAGATACAGAGTTTAATGGCGGTGATAGGAGAAGAGTGAGGATGGATCAGCAACATTGTAGATACTCCACAATACTAAGGTAAATGACAGAGTGAAAAGGAGGAAGCCTGTACAGAACACAAGTAAAACTGCAGAAATATGTGGCAAAGAAATTAACTTTAAGTGTTATATTTGGGTCGAAAACAACACAACATGTCACTGAGTATCACTTAAAATTTTCAAGCATGTTGGTGGCTGCATCTTGTTATGAGTATGCTAGCAATCGTCATGGACTAGGGAATTTTTTAGGAAAAAAAGACACAATCGAGCTAAGCACAAGCAAAATCCTGGAGGAAAAACTTGTTTAGTCTACTTTCCAACAGACACTGGGAGTCAAAACCTTAACCTAAAACACAAGGCCAAAATATATACTGGAGTTGCTTACCAAGATGACATTGAATGGTCCTGAGTGGCCTGGTTACATTTTTGACTTAAATCGGCTTGAAAATCTATGGCAAGACTTGAAAATGGCTGTCGAAGCAATGATCAACAACCAACTTGACAGAATAAGAATAATGTGCAAATATTGTACAATCCAATTGTGCAAAGCTCTCAGAGACTTACCCTGAAAGACTCACAGCTGAAATCAAGGTGATTCTAACATGTATTGACTCATTTACTTATGTACATGTGAAAAAATTCAGAAAAACCTGTTTTCACTTTTTATTATGGGGTATTGAGTGTAGCTGGAAAAAAATATATTGAATCCATTTTGAATTCAGGCTGTAACATATCAGAATATGGAATAAGTCAAGGGTTATGAATACTGAAGACACTGTATCCATTGAGCTCTCTTCTAACAGGGATTAATGTGAGTGTCCTAAGGGAAGTTGGAGAAGATCCTGAGATGATGATGATGATGTTGACACTAAACTCAGAGAGAGCTTTGTGTGAGGGGGGAGAATAAACTAACCTCACACATAAATCAAAAATACTTATCTGGCAGCCTCATATCTAAATGACTGTAAGTTGGCAAGGATGGAGATGGAGGGGTGGAGGAATGGAGGTGAGATGAGAGAGGGGATTTCTTTGATGATGATCAGACCACAAGTAGCTGCCTCTGAGGATGATATGTGTATTACTGTCAGCTCAGACAAAGAGAGAGGAGCAGAAACTAGCACATACCAAATCAATGTCTAATCACATCTTTCAGCTGTGTGTGTGTGTGTGTGTGTGTGTGTGTGTGTGTGTGTGTGTGTGTGTGTGTGTGTGTGTGTGTGTGTGTGTGTGTGTGTGTGTGTGTGTGTGTGTGTGTGTGTGTGTGTGTGTGTGTGTGTGTGTGTGTGTGTTTGAGTGTGTGTGTGTGTGTGTGTGAGTGAGTGAGTGAGTGAGTGAGTGAGTGAGTGAGTGAGTGAGTGAGTGAGAGAGAGAGTGAGAGAGTGAGTGAGAGAGTGAGTGAGTGAGAGTACTAACCTGGTCCATTGGGGCTCTGTGGTTGGCATGGGGTGGTCCTCTTGCAGGGGTCCGGTGGTGTGGGTGAGCAGGGTGAGCAGGGTGTACCCCCGGGTGGGGGTGGTGAGGATGATGTGGGTGTAGATGTTCTTCATCATAGTTGTCTGCTATGAGCTTCATCCTACTCTGGGTCTGGAGGAGAACATTTACAATTTATAGTGTGGTTTGCATTAATCAATCTCAAAAGCCTTATGCTACATGGAATGGGAGAAACCCAATCTACCCATTCCTCCACCAATATTTAGTTACCCGTTCCTCCCCCAATATGCAGCTACCCGTTCCTCCACCAATATGCAGCTACCTGTTCCTCCACCAATATTTAGTTACCCGTTCCTCCACCAATATGCAGCTACCTGTTCCTCCACCAATATTTAGTTACCCGTTCCTCCACCAATATGCAGCTACCTGTTCCTCAACCAATATGCAGCTACCTGTTCCTCCACCAATATTTAGTTACCCGTTCCTCCACCAATATGCAGCTACCTGTTCCTCCACGAATATTTAGTTACCCGTTCCTCCACCAATATGCAGCTACCTGTTCCTCCACCAATATGCAGCTACCCGTTCCTCCACCAATATTTAGTTACCTGTTCCTCCACCAATATGCAGCTACCTGTTCCTCCACGAATATGCAGCTACCTGTTCCTCCACCAATATGCAGCTACCCGTTCCTCCACCAATATTTAGTTACCTGTTCCTCCACCAATATGCAGCTACCCGTTCCTCCACGAATATGCAGCTACCTGTTCCTCAACCAATATGCAGCTACCCGTTCCTCCACCAATATGCAGCTACCTGTTCCTCCACCAATATGCAGCTACCTGTTCCTCCACCAATATGCAGCTACCTGTTCCTCAACCAATATGCAGCTACCCGTTCCTCCACCAATATTTAGTTACCCGTTCCTCCACCAATATGCAGCTACCTGTTCCTCCACCAATATTTAGTTACCCGTTCCTCCACCAATATGCAGCTACCTGTTCCTCCACCAATATTTAGTTACCCGTTCCTCCACCAATATGCAGCTACCTGTTCCTCCACCAATATTTAGTTACCCGTTCCTCCACCAATATGCAGCTACCTGTTCCTCCACCAATATTTAGTTACCCGTTCCTCCACCAATATGCAGCTACCTGTTCCTCCACCAATATTTAGTTACCCGTTCCTCCACCAATATGCAGCTACCTGTTCCTCCACCAATATGCAGCTACCTGTTCCTCCACCAATATGCAGCTACCTGTTCCTCCACCAATATGCAGCTACCCGTTCCTCCACCAATATTTAGCTACCTGTTCCTCCAACAATATGCAGCTACCCGTTCCACAACCAATATGCAGCTACCCGTTCCTCCACCAATATGCAGCTACCTGTTCCTCCACGAATATTTAGTTACCCGTTCCTCCAACAATATGCAGCTATCCGTTCCTCAACCAATATTCAGCACCTGGATGATTCACAGGAGATAAACTATGCTATAATTCTCCCCTCACGTTGGCTACAACACTGCAAAAGTGATACACTCGTACCTGTATATGTACATGATTGAAAATGGCAGATTTGGGCACTAATAAGCACCTACATTTTAACGTAGTGGCTGTGCAGTAATTCTATACATGACGTCAGAGCTCAGGCTCTGTGCTTCACAGTGCTGTGTGGGTTTTATACTGACAGACGTCATGAACCTGAGCACCATCCCTCTTGGTAACTGGGAAACCTTTGCAAAAAAATAAACTGATCAGAGTGAGGAAATTCTGTGAATGAAATGACTTGATGTATTTTGAAAGATAAGATAAATACTGCTTTTGTGTTTGAAAGCAAAGCCAAAACCAAATGTGCACTTCACATTTCCATCTCATAAAGCTCATGTCATATCCAGTGTCAACGTTTGTGATCACTATGTTTGATGTACAGTTACAAGATGACATGTGGTCGTACCCTGGGCTGTTCTGAACACAATGTGCCTGTTAGTCTACTGGGAAGAAAACACATACCTGAATGCACTCATGCCTCCTTTCTATGTGCACCAAACTTATCTATTTCCCTGAATTGCCTTGTGAAAGCTTAACACTGTAAGATCATATTTTATAACTTAGCTAGTTATGTTGGTAATAGAACAAGCTTTCAAATTTTGTCCACATGACCCAGATTGAGATTTATAATGGATGGGTTTTAGATTCTGTAAACAGTAATTGTGATGGTAGGGATGCAGGGTTGTGTTCCAAATGAAACCACTACAAGTGTGCTTGTTCTAGTTCCTCAACGACACAACTCGGAGAGCCCAATGTAGGCCAATTCCTTCGAGTGTAAAGAGTTAAATTCACTTTGTGAATGTCATTTATTTTGGTTTTGGTGTGACCCTTGATCAAAAAACAATTTCCCTCTGAAATTATAAAGATTGATTCACGTTGACTGAAATTACTTTGAAATTGTTTACTGTCTGCCCGGGAAAAATAAACTTTGAGTTCACAGAGTTAGAAATGATTGGCTGTTTGTGTGGGATAGGGGGAATACATGTGTTGAAAGCAGCTGAAGACTGAAAAAGAATGGTGCTAACAAACAACTTTTGACAGGTCATAAATTGAGCAAGGCATAGTTACTAATGAAACTATGGTAATTCTGTCAGACGTCATCCATATTTCAGAATTCAGGTGAAGACTTTGTTGGATTATATCAGTGCCGTGACAGAGTGGTTAGTGATGTGTTGTTCCTCAGCATAGCTGCAGGCTGGGAGGCTTATGGGTGATGAATCACACTCTTTTACTCCACTAATGATTCAAATTACACTGAAATATGCAGAGAGAGAGAGAGAGAGAGAGAGAGAGAGAGAGAGACAGAGAGAGAGAGAGAGAAAGAGACAGACAGAGACAGAGACAGAGAGAGAAACAGAGAGAGAAACAGAGAGAGATAGAGAGAGAGAGATAGAGAGAGAGAAAGAGACATAGACAGAGACAGAGAGAGAAACAGACAGAGAGAGAGAGAGAGATGCTCTGGTCTAAGTTAGAGGAGGTTGTGGTCTGCTAGACACCAGAGTTAGAGGAGGTGTAGACTGGGAGGTGAGTGACACTGGTCATTACTGAGAGATTAGATAGGAGTTGACTAGATGGTGAGTAACAGATAGTTAGGAAGGGTAGGGAACAGACACAGTCACATACACACCTTTGGAAGGGTCTGGCTGGGTCAGACACTAGTGGATAGTTTTATTAGCAGGTGTGATAATGTGGGGTAAGATAAGGTGAGATGAGGTGATGTGAGATAAGGTGGGGTAAGGTAAGATAATGTGGGTTAAAGGTGGGGTAAGGTGAGGTGGTTGGGATAAGGTGAGGTGTGGTGGGGTGGGGTAAGGTGGGGTAAGGTAAGGTGGGGTGGGGTAAGGTAGGGTAAGGTAAGGTGATATAAGGTGAGGTAAAGTGGGACAAGGTGAGGTCAGGTGAGGTAAGGTGGAGTAAGGTGAGGTGAGTTGGGGTAAAGTTCTAGGACACTGTAAAGTCCATGGAGAATAAGAACACCTCCTCCCAGCTGCCCACTGCACTGAAGATAGGAAACACTGTCACCACAGATAAATGCACTATAATTGAGAATTTCAATAAGCATTTTTCTACGGTCTAAAGCACTGCACCCCCCACAGCAACTCGCCAAAGCCTTCCCCATTTCTCCTTCTCCCAAATCCAGTCAGCTGATGTTCTGAAAGAGCTGCAAAATCTGGACCCCTACAAATCAGCCGGGCTAGACAATCTGGACCCTTTCTTTCTAAAAATTATCTGCCGAAATTGTTGCCACCCCTATCGAGGTTGAGCCTGCTCAACCTCTCTTTCGTGTCATTTGAGATTCCCGAAGATTGGAAAGCAGCTGCGGTCATCCCCCTCTTGACCCAAATTGCTACAGGCCTATATCTATCCTACCCTGCCTTTCTAAGGTCTTCGAAAGCCAAGTCAACAAACAGATTACAGACCATTTCGAATCCCACCATACCTTCTCCACTATGCAATCTGGTTTCAGAGCTGGTCATGGGTGCACCTCAGCCACGCTCAAGGTCCTAAACGATATCTTAACCGCCATCGATGAGAAACAATACTGTGCAGCCGTATTCATTGACCTGGCCAAGGCTTTCAACTGTCAATCACCACATCCTCATTGGCAGACTCGACAGCCTTGGTTTCTCAAATGATTGCCTTGCCTGGTTCACCAACTACTTCTCTAATAGAGTTCAGTGTGTCAAATTGGAGGGTCTGTTGTCCGGGCCTCTGGCAGTCTCCATGGGGGTGCTGTTGTCCGGGCCTCTGGTAGTCTCTATGGGGGTGTCACAGGGTTCAATTCTTGGACCGACTCTCTTCTCTGTATACATCAATGATGTCGCTCTTGCTGCTGGTGAGTCTCTGATCCACCTCTTTGCAGACGACACCATTCTGTATACTTCTGGCCCTTCTTTGGACACTGTGTTAACAACCTTCAAGGCGAACTTCAATGCCATAAAACTCTCCTTCCATGGCCTCCAATCGCTCTAAAATACAAAAAAAACTAAATGCATGCTCTTCAACCGATCACTGCCTGCACCTGCCCACCCGTCCAGCATCACTACTCTGGACGGCTCTGACTTAGAATATGTGGACAACTACAAATACCTAGGTGTCTGGTTAGACAGTAAACTCTCCCTCCAGACTCTCATCAAACATCTCCAATCCAAAGTTAAATCTAGAATTGGCTTCCTATTTTGCAACAGAGCATCCTTCACTCATGCTGCCAAACATATACTACCCACCAAACATACAAAACATGCTGCCAACCGTTTTGTCACCAAAGCCCCATATACTACCCACCACTGCGACCTGTACGCTCTCGTTGGCTGGCCCTCGCTTCATACTCGTCGCCAAACCCACTGGCTCCAGGTCATCTACAAGACCCTGCTAGGTAAAGTCCCCCCTTATCTCAGCTCGCTGGTCACCATAGCAGCACCCACCTGTAGCACGCGCTCCAGCAGGTATATCTCTCTGGTCACCCACAAAGCCAATTCTTCCAGTTCTCTAAACCACTGACTAGAATTAACTACAAAAATCTCTGACACTGGAAACACTTATATCCCTCACTAGCTTTAGGCACCAGCTGTCAGAGCAGCTCACAGATTACTGCACCTGTACACAGCCCATCTATAATTTAGCCCAAACAACTACCCCTTCCCCTACTGCATTTATTTATTTATTTTATTTATTTTGCTCCTTTGCACCCCATTATTTCTATCTCTACTTTTCACATTCTTCCATTGCAAATCAACCATTCCAGTGTTTTACTTGCTATATTGTATTTACTTCACAACCATGGCCTTTTTTTGCCATTACCTCCCTAATCTCACCTCATTTGCTCACATCGTATATAGACTTATTTTCTACTGTATTATTGACTGTATGAAGGTTTTACTCCATGTGTAACTCTGTGTTGTTGTATGTGTCGAACTGCTTTGGCCAGGTCGCAATTGTAAATGAGAACATGTTCTCAACTTGCCTACCTGGTTCAATAAAGGTGAAAAAAATAAAGCTAGGTGAGATAAGGTGGGGTAAGGAGAGGTGGGGTATGGTGAGATAAGATGGGGTAAGGTGAGATAAGGTGGGGTAAGGTGAGAAAAGGTGAGGTGAGGTGGGGTAAGATGGGGTAAGGTGAGATAAGGCGGTGTAAGGTGAGAAAGGGTGAGGTGAGGTGGGGTAAGGTGGTGTAGGGTAAGGTGAGAAAAGGTGGGGTAAGGTGAGGTGGGGTAAGGTGAGAAAAGGTGGGGTAAGGTGAGGTGGGTGGGGTAAGGTGAGAAAAGGTGGGTTTAGGGAATGTATTTGTTTGGACTAATCTTCCAATAGTCCTTAAACGTTATAATACAATCACATTTTCAAATATAGCACACTGATACAAACAACAGACATAATACACTAACATCTTGACCAGATACATACTGATGGATGGAAAGATGGATGGGTTTCTTCATCTGCCATAGTCCTGCACAACCTTCAATTTATTACATTTAAATGGTTCAAAACTATTGTTTGAATATATATATTGAAAGGTTTCTGGTTTGCTCAGATAAATTATTCAACTTCTTTATTGCTCTGAATCAAAATGTTATATTGCCTATTTCTCTTTTCTGTCTGGATAACACATAGATGGTGGACAATCTATTCCTAGTGTTGACTGCATGTCTGTCTCTTACCTCCTGAATACTGTTGTGGATGTAGTTTGGCCATTATAAATGGTGCACATTGTGAAATAAAATAAGCTTTTTTTCCAATGATCTTGTTGATTGATGACCACCCAAGAGCATTGACCATGACTACAACAGAATAACCTTATCTCCACCTTAAAACAATACTTGCTGCTATGTTCTGTTCAATCTGCAGCCTCCACAGAACAGTTGTTCACCTGACTCCCAATTAATGCTTGGGTTGTTTGTTTCAGAATATTTCCCGGGAGACATCCTTCTAATCATGCTTTGTATAATACATACAGTGCCTTGCGAAAGTATTCGGCCCCCTTGAACTTTGCGACCTTTTGCCACATTTCAGGCTTCAAACATAAAGATATAAAACTGTATTTTTTTGTGATGAATCAACAACAAGTGGGACACAATCATGAAGTGGAACGACAATTTTTGGATATTTCAAACTTTTTTAACAAATCAAAAACTGAAAAATTGGGCGTGCAAAATTATTCAGCCCCTTTACTTTCAGTGCAGCAAACTCTCTCCAGAAGTTCAGTGAGGATCTCTGAATGATCCAATGTTGACCTAAATGACTAATGATGATAAATACAATCCACCTGTGTGTAATCAAGTCTCAGTATAAATGCACCTGCACTGTGATAGTCTCAGAGGTCCGTTAAAAGCGCAGAGAGCATCATGAAGAACAAGGAACACACCAGGCAGGTCCGAGATACTGTTGTGAAGATTTCCCAAGCTTTAAACATCCCAAGGAGCACTGTGCAAGCGATAATATTGAAATGGAAGGAGTATCAGACCACTGAAAATCTACCAAGACCTGGCCGTCCCTCTAAACTTTCAGCTCATACAAGGAGAAGACTGATCAGAGATGCAGCCAAGAGGCCCATGATCACTCTGGATGAACTGCAGAGATCTACAGCTGAGGTGGGAGACTCTGTCCATAGGACAACAATCAGTCGTATATTGCACAAATCTGGCCTTTATGGAAGAGTGGTAAGAAGAAAGCCATAAAACGTGTTGTTTAAAGTTTTCCACAAGCCCCCTGGGAGACACACCAAACATGTGGAAGAAGGTGCTCTGGACAGATGAAACCAAAATTGAACTTTTTGGCAACAATGCAAAATGTTATGTTTGGCGTAAAAGCAACACAGCTCATCACCCTGAATACACCAGCATCATGGTTTGGGCCTGCTTTTCTTCAGTAGGGACAGGGAAGATGGTTAAAATGGATGGGAAGATGGATGGAGCCAAATACAGGACCATTCTGGAAGAAAACCTGATGGAGTCTGCAAAAGACCTGAGACTGGGACGGAGATTTGTCTTCCAACAAGACAATGATCCAAAACATAAAGCAAAATCTACAATGGAATGGTTCAAAAATAAACATATCCAGGTGTTAGAATGGCCAAGTCAAAGTCCAGACCTGAATCCAATCGAGAATCTGTGGAAAGAACTGAAAACTGCTGTTCACAAATGCTCTCCATCCAACCTCACTGAGCTCGAGCTGTTTTGCAAGGAGGAATGGGAAAAAAATTCAGTCTCTCGATGTGCAAAACTGATAGAGACATACCCCAAGCGACTTACAGCTGTAATCGCAGCAAAAGGAGGCGCTACAAAGTATTAACTTAAGGGGGCTGAATAATTTTGCACGCCCAATTTTTCAGTTTTTAATTTCTTAATAAAGTTTGAAATATCCAATAAATGTCGTTCCACTTCATGATTGTGTCCCACTTGTTGTTGATTCTTCACAAAAAAATACAGTTTTATATCTTTATGTTTGAAGCCTGAAATGTGGCAAAAGGTCGCAAAGTTCAAGGGGGCCGAATACTTTCGCAAGGCACTGTAGATGAGTTATTTGAGTCGACCATGATAAGCAGTTGTCTAGCTGCAGCCCTGTTAGTTTGGTATCTGCCACTTCCTCAATTTGTACTCCCCGCATTCTTAATCGCATCCCATGCTGTGTTGGCCTTTTCCTGGTGGTTTTCTTGGCATTCAATATAAGTTTGTTCCAGAAAACCCACTCCCTAATATTTCCCAGATCTACTTGTAGAGCTTGCTTTACCTGTTGAACTGATTGTCTTGCTGTATAAATTGGAGTATAATCTGCAAATACAGTAGCTTGAGTTTCAGATAAGGCATAAGGAAGGTCGTTGGTACGTTGACAGTACCAGTCAAAAGTTTGAACACACCTACTCATTCAAGGGTGTTTCTTTATTTTTACTATTTTCAACATTGTAGAATAATAGTGAAGACATCAAAACTATGAAATAACACATAAGGAATCATGTCGTAACCAAAATAATTTTAAATCAAAATATAGTTGAGATTCTTCAAAGTAACCATTGTCATGACGTGGCCCTTTCTGGGTGTAGATCGTGGCTTACCCCTCTCTCCTACACCCAGGTTCTGTTATCTCGTAAATTCCTGCCGGAGACTCTCTCCCCCTTTTCATGCAGACAGAGAGACGACAGAGTGAACAAAGGATTTCATGTGGCCAAACTCATAAATCCCCAAAATGAGAAAATTATACTTTAAGTCCACTTGTGAGAATGTGGGAAGGGTCAGTGGACACTTAAGGGACAGTTATGTTGAGTGTGTTTCATTTGGTGACCTCACAAAGGACAGGAAACACACATAACTATATCTTGGAATGTGTACATTTCTCAATTATGGTGTTTGCATCTAATTCTTGTATAAAATGAATGAGTAAAGATGAAACTATTTGTGAAATTATGTAATGAGATGTTAACCTTTAATTTTGAGAGAATTGTATTCCCTGTAAAGTTTAACTAGTCAGTGGCCACGCCCCCATGAGCATAGACATGATCTGGTGTCATGGAACCACCCTCTTCTACTGTTAGCAATAAAAGCCCCTCCTAAGAAAATCCTCTTCAGACTAATCAAACCCACAGCGTTAGCTGTGATTGCGAATAGTTAAGACCACAAAAACCTTAGTGTAAGCTAAGGTTGTAGTGGTTGTTGAATTCGTAACCATACCACGTGGAGCATTGGTTAAACGGCTGGAAATGGTTACACTCTGAGACTATCGATCCCTACAAAATAAGAGCAAATATTAGATACTAATTACTAGTCTGCAGCTAGAAATTATGTAAACCTAGGATGTGAATAACGACAACCACCGAAACATCTATTCTATGAGAATATTTCTGAATGGTACTCTGAAGTATCTATTCTAACCACGAAAGACTTCAGGGAAAGAGAGACAGCGACTCGGATTAACTCTCCAGCAGACGGAACGGATTCCAACAGAGAAGACAACAATGATATACACCATAAATATGTACTTGCAATTATTCTTGAATGAGCGGCCGTTCATGTGCAAAGGATTAGCATTTCAATGTATATAATTATAGACTGCGTAATAAATCCATTTAGTCTATCCCGCTCTTTCTCTGTCCACACCCCCTTCACTTTGTCCACCAAGCCGTCATATCGGTTTAGCCCACTAGGGAATCTTCACTTTCATTATTAGTAACCAATATCTACTGTTTGATTTTTTAGGCATTTCTGTGATTATTTATTTAGTTAGTAAATACATGATTAAGCCAATTGGTGCATGGATGATTTATAGGGAAGGCTGGTTTCGTGCAGATAACCAACAATTTATGAAATTCAGATGAGACTGACGTAAGGTAAAGAATAATTAATTCATAGATTCATAGACTAATTGATCAGATATTAAAATATCGGAAGAGTTATATTTGGAAAATTATAACTTTGCAATCTGAAGATTTTCCACAGTGCCCAGACTTCCTGGTTAATTAAATTTACATTATTAGTTTAGTCATGTAATAATAATTACAGAGAATTGATTTGATAAAATAACAGTCTTCATCTTTTATGATGCCAAAGACATGACACTACCCTTTGCCTTAATGACAGCTTTACACACCCTTGTCATTCTCTCACCTGGAATGCTTTTCCAACAGTCTTGAAGGAGTTCCCACATATGCTGAGCACTTGTTAGCAGCTTTTCGTACACTCTGCGGTCCAACTCATCCCAAACCATCTCAATTGGGTTGAGGGCAGGCGATTGTGAAGACCAGGTCATCTGATGTTGCACTCCATCACTCTCCTTCTTGGTATAAATACATATCCTGTAAGTGTGTTTTGTGTCATTGTCCTGTTGAAAAACTCATTATAGTCCCACTAAGTGCAAACCAGATGGGATGGCGTATCGCTGCATAATGCTGTGATAGCCATGCTGGTAAAGTGTGCCTTGAATTCTAAATAAGGACAGGAAAGGACAGGAAACACACATAACTATATCTTGGAATGTGTACATTTCTCAATTATGGTGTTTGCATCTAATTCTTGTAGACATTGAGACTGGTGTTGTGCGGGTACTAGTTCATGAAGCTGCCAGTTGAGGACTTGTGAATCTGTTTCTCAAGCTAGACACTCTAATGTACTTGTCATCTTGCTCAGTTGTGCACCGGGGCCTCCAGCATGACAATGACCCAAAACACACGGCCAAGGCAACAAAAAAGTGGCTCAAGAAGAAGCACAGACCTTAATCGAATAGAAAATCTGTGGAGGGACCTGAAGGTTTGGGTTGCCAAACGTCAGCCTCGAGACCTTAATGACTTGGAGAAGATCTGCAAAGAGGAGTGGGACAAAATCCCTCCTGAGATGTGTGCAAACCTGGTGGCCAACTACGAGAAATGTCTGACCTCTGTGATTGTCAACAAGGGTTTTGCCACCAAGTACTAAGTCATGTTTTGCAGAGGGGTCAAATACTTTTTCCCCTCATTAAAATGCAAATCAATTAATACAATTTTTGACATGTGTTTTTCTGGATTTTTTTGTTATTCTGTCTCTCACTGTTCAAATAAACCTACCTTTAAAATTATAGACTGATAATTTCTTTGTCAGTGGGCAAATGTACAAAATCAGCAGGGGATCAAATACTTTTTTCCCTCACTGTACATTCTCCCCAGTCTGAGGTCCTGAGCACTCTGAAGCAGGTTTTCATACAGGATCTCTACGTATTTTGCTCCGTTCATCTTTCCCTCTATCCTGACTAGTCTCCCAGTCTCTGCTGATAAAAAACATCCCCACAGCATGATGCTGCCACCACCATGCTTCACCACATGGGATGGTGCCAGGTTTCCCCTTGAAGTGACGCTTTGCATTCAGGCCAAAGAGTTCAATCAACATTTCATCAGACCAGATAATCTTGTTTCTCATTGTCTTAGAGTCGTTTGGTGGCTTTTGGCAAACTCCAATCGGGCTGTCATGTGCCTTTTACTGAGAAGTGGCTTC